>NW_026699534.1:0-75504 GCF_030435755.1 Ochotona princeps
GAGAACAACTCCATTTGGCTCACTAACTTAACACACCATCAGGCTTCCAAGCAGCTCTCAAGGAAACTCAGTTTTCACACTCTATGCTTAGTGCCCTTTGAGTGCATTATCTAGGAATGAACCTGGTAGAGCATCCCACACAAACGAATGCTCCACATGCGGGTTTCACATGCCACCAACTCCACATTCACAGGCAACTTCAGCGCCACAGCCGTTTTCAGATAGCCCTCAATGCAAAGGCGCTAGATGCAAATATTGGTGTGAGAGCTAATTCAATCAAGGAAACACTGCATGTTGGTGAAGGGCATATTGAAGAAGGATCAGCCGAGTGGTTCTTGTGGGAGAACAACTCCATTTGGCTCACTAACGTCACACACCATCAGGCTTCCAAGCAGCTCTCAAGGAAACTCAGTTTTCACACTCTATGCTTAGTGCCCTTTGAGTGCCTAGGACTGAAATGAGGCTTGGTGAGCATCCCACACAAACGAATGCTCCACATGCGGGTTTCACATGACACCAACTCCACATTCACAGGCAACTTCAGCGCCACAGCCGTTTTCAGATAGCCCTCAATGCAAAGGCTCTAGATGCAGATATTGGTGTGAGAGCTAATTCAATCAAGGAAACACTGCATGTTGGTGAAGGGCATATTGAAGAAGGATCAGCCGAGTGGTTCTTGTGGGAGAACAACTCCATTTGGCTCACTAACTTCACACACCATCAGGCTTCCAAGCAGCTCTCAAGGAAACTCAGTTTTCACACTCTATGCTTAGTGCCCTTTGAGTGCCTAGGACTGAAATGAAGCTTGGTGAGCATCCCACAGAAACGAATGCTCCACATGCGGGTTTCACATGCCACCAACTCCACATTCACAGGCAACTTCAGCGCCACAGCCGTTTTCAGATAGCCCTCAATGCAAAGGCTCTAGACGCAAATATTGGTGTGAGAGCTAATTCAATCAAGGAAACACTGCATGTTGGTGAAGGGCATATTGAAGAAGGATCAGCCGAGTGGTTCTTGTGGGAGAACAACTCCATTTGGCTCACTAACTTCACACACCATCAGGCTTCCAAGCAGCTCTCAAGGAAACTCAGTTTTCACACTCTATGCTTAGTGACCTTTGAGTACCTAGGACTGAAATGAGGCTTGGTGAGCATCCCACACAAACGAATGCTCCACATGCGGGTTTCACATGACACCAACTCCACATTCACAGGCAACTTCAGCGCCACAGCCGTTTTCAGATAGCCCTCAATGCAAAGGCTCTAGACACAAATATTGGTGTGAGAGCTAATTCAATCAAGGAAACACTGCATGTTGGTGAAGGGCATATTGAAGAAGGATCAGCCGATTGGTTCTTGTGGGAGAACAACTCCATTTGGCTCACTAACTTCACACACCATCAGGCTTCCAAGCACCTCTCAAGGAAACTCAGTTTTCACACTCTATGCTTAGTGCCCTTTGAGTGCATTATCTAGGAATGAACCTGGTAGAGCATCCCACACAAACGAATGCTCCACATGCGGGTTTCACATGCCACCAACTCCACATTCACAGGCAACTTCAGCGCCACAGCCATTTTCAGATAGCCCTCAATGCAAAGGCTCTAGATGCAAATATTGGTGTGAGAGCTAATTCAATCAAGGAAACACTGCATGTTGGTGAAGGGCATATTGAAGAAGGATCAGCCGAGTGGTTCTTGTGGGAGAACAACTCCATTTGGCTCACTAACTTCACACACCCATCAGGCTTCCAAGCAGCTCTCAAGGAAACTCAGTTTTCACACTCTATGCTTAGTGACCTTTGAGTGCCTAGGACTGAAATGAGGCTTGGTGAGCATCCCACACAAACGAATGCTCCACATGCGGGTTTCACATGACACCAACTCCACATTCACAGGCAACTTCAGCGCCACAGCCGTTTTCAGATAGCCCTCAATGCAAAGGCTCTAGACACAAATATTGGTGTGAGAGCTAATTCAATCAAGGAAACACTGCATGTTGGTGAAGGGCATATTGAAGAAGGATCAGCCGAGTGGTTCTTGTGGGAGAACAACTCCATTTGGCTCACTAACTTCACACACCATCAGGCTTCCAAGCACCTCTCAAGGAAACTCAGTTTTCACACTCTATGCTTAGTGCCCTTTGAGTGCATTATCTAGGAATGAACCTGGTAGAGCATCCCACACAAACGAATGCTCCACATGCGGGTTTCACATGCCACCAACTCCACATTCACAGGCAACTTCAGCGCCACAGCCGTTTTCAGATAGCCCTCAATGCAAAGGCTCTAGATGCAAATATTGGTGTGAGAGCTAATTCAATCAAGGAAACACTGCATGTTGGTGAAGGGCATATTGAAGAAGGATCAGCCGAGTGGTTCTTGTGGGAGAACAACTCCATTTGGCTCACTAACTTCACACACCATCAGGCTTCCAAGCAGCTCTCAAGGAAACTCAGTTTTCACACTCTATGCTTAGTGCCCTTTGACTGCATTATCTAGGAATGAACCTGGTAGAGCATCCCACACAAACGAATGCTCCACATGCGGGTTTCACATGCCACCAACTCCACATTCACAGGCAACTTCAGCGCCACAGCCGTTTTCAGATAGCTCTCAATTTAACGGCTCTCGACGCAAATATTGGTGTGAGAGCTAATTCAATCAAGGAAACACTGCATGTTGGTGAAGGGCATATTGAAGAAGGATCAGCTGAGTGGTTCTTGTGGGAGAACAACTCCATTTGGCTCACTAACTTCACACACCATCAGGCTTCCAAGCAGCTCTCAAGGAAACTCAGTTTTCACACTCTATGCTTAGTGCCCTTTGAGTGCATTATCTAGGAATGAACCTGGTAGAGCATCGCACAGAAATGAATGCTCCACATGCGGGTTTCACATGCCACCAACTCCACATTCACAGGCAACTTCAGCGCCACAGCCGTTTTCAGATAGCCCTCAATGCAAAGGCTCTAGACGCAAATATTGGTGTGAGAGCTAATTCAATCAAGGAAACACTGCATGTTGGTGAAGGGCATATTGAAGAAGGATCAGCCGAGTGGTTCTTGTGGGAAAAGAACTCCATTTGGCTCACTAACTTCACAAACCATCAGGCTTCCAAGCAGCTCTCAAGGAAACTCAGTTTTCACACACTATGCTTAGTGCCCTTTGAGTGCCTAGGACTGAAATGATGCTTGGTGAGCATCCCACACAAACGAATGCTCCACATGCGGGTTTCACATGCCACCAACTCCACATTCACAGGCAACTTCAGCGCCACAGCCGTTTTCAGATAGCCCTCAATGCAAAGGCTCTCAACGCAAATATTGGTGTGAGAGCTAATTCAATCAAGGAAACACTGCATGTTGGTGAAGGGCATATTGAAGAAGGATCAGCCGAGTGGTTCTTGTGGGAGAACAACTCCATTTGGCTCACTAACTTCACACACCATCAGGCTTCCAAGCAGCTCTCAAGGAAACTCAGTTTCCACACTCTATGCTTAGTGCCCTTTGAGTGCCTAGGACTGAAATGATTCTTGGTGAGCATCCCACACAAACGAATGCTCCACATGCGGGTTTCACATGCCACCAACTCCACATTCACAGGCAACTTCAGCGCCACAGCCGTTTTCAGATAGCCCTCAATGCAAAGGCTCTAGACGCAAATATTGGTGTGAGAGCTAATTCAATCAAGGAAACACTGCATGTTGGTGAAGGGCATATTGAAGAAGGATCAGCCGAGTGGTTCTTGTGGGAGAACAACTCCTTTTATCTCACTAAATTCACCCACCATCAGGCTTCCAAGCAGCTCTCAAGGAAACTCAGTTTTCACACTCTATGCTTAGTGACCTTTGACTGCATTATCTAGGAATGAACCTGGTAGAGTATCCCACACAAACGAATGCTCCACATGCGGGTTTCACATGCCACCAACTCCACATTCACAGGCAACTTCAGCGCCAAAGCCGTTTTCAGATAGCCCTCAATGCAAAGGCTCTAGACGCAAATATTGGTGTGAGAGCTAATTCAATCAAGGAAACACTGCATGTTGGTGAAGGGCATATTGAAGAAGGATCAGCCGAGTGGTTCTTGTGGGAGAACAACTCCTTTTGCCTCACTAACTTCACACACCATCAGGCTTCCAAGCAGCTCTCAAGGAAACTCAGTTTTCACACACTATTCTTAGTGACCTTTGACTGCATTATCTAGGAATTAACCTGGTAGAGCATCCCACACAAACGAATGCTCCACATGCGGGTTTCACTTGTCACCAACTCCACATTCACAGGCAACTTCAGCGCCACAGCCGTTTTCAGATAGCTCTCAATTTAACGGCTCTAGACGCAAATATTGGTGTGAGAGCTAATTCAATCAAGGAAACACTGCATGTTGGTGAAGGGCATATTGAAGAAGGCTCAGCCGAGTGGTTCTTGTGGGAGAACAACTCCATTTGGCTCACTAACTTCACACACCATCAGGCTTCCAAGCAGCTCTCAAGGAAACTCAGTTTTCACACTCTATGCTTAGTGCCCTTTGAGTGCATTATCTAGGAATGAACCTGGTACAGCATCCCACACAAATGAATGCTCCACATGCGGGTTTCACATGACACCAACTCCACATTCACAGGCAACTTCAGCGCCACAGCCGTTTTCAGATAGCCCTCAATGCAAAGGCTCTCGACGCAAATATTAGTGTGGGAGCTAATTCAATCAAGGAAACACTGCATGTTGGTGAAGAGCATATTGAAGAAGGATCAGCCTAGTGGTTCTTGTGGGAGAACAACTCCATTTGGCTCACTAACTTCACACACCATCAGGCTTCCAAGCAGCTCTCAAGGAAACTCAGTTTTCACACACTATGCTTAGTGCCCTTTGAGTGCCTAGGACTGAAATGATGCTTGGTGAGCATCCCACACAAACGAATGCTCCACATGCGGGTTTCACATGCCACCAACTCCACATTCACAGGCAACTTCAGCGCCACAGCCGTTTTCAGATAGCCCTCAATGCAAAGGCTCTCAAAGCAAATATTGGTGTGAGAGCTAATTCAATCAAGGAAACACTGCATGTTGGTGAAGGGCATATTGAAGAAGGCTCAGCCGAGTGGTTCTTGTGGGAGAACAACTCCATTTGGCTCACTAACTTCACACACCATCAGGCTTCCAAGCACCTCTCAAGGAAACTCAGTTTTCACACTCTATGCTTAGTGCCCTTTTAGTGCATTATCTAGGAATGAACCTGGTAGAGCATTCCACACAAACGAATGCTCCACATGCGGGTTTCACATGCCACCAACTCCACATTTACAGGCAACTTCAGCGCCACAGCCGTTTTCAGATAGCCCTCAATGCAAAGGCTCTAGACGCAAATATTAGTGTGGGAGCTAATTCAATCAAGGAAACACTGCATGTTGGTGAAGGGCATATTGAAGAAGGATCATCCTAGTGGTTCTTGTGGGAAAAGAACTCCATTTGGCTCACTAACTTCACACATCATCAGGCTTCCAAGCAGCTCTCAAGGAAACTCAGTTTTCACACACTATGCTTAGTGCCCTTTGAGTGCCTAGGACTGAAATGATGCTTGGTGAGCATCCCACACAAACGAATGCTCCACATGCCGGTTTCACATGCCACCAACTCCACATTCACAGGCAACTTCAGCGCCACAGCCATTTTCAGATAGCCCTCAATGCAAAGGCTCTAGACGCAAATATTGGTGTGAGAGCTAATTCAATCAAGGAAACACTGCATGTTGGTGAAGGGCATATTGAAGAAGGATCAGCCGAGTGGTTCTTGTGGGAGAACAACTCCTTTTACCTCACTAAATTCACCCACCATCAGGCTTCCAAGCAGCTCTCAAGGAAACTCAGTTTTCACACTCTATGCTTAGTGACCTTTGACTGCATTATCTAGGAATGAACCTGGTAGAGTATCCCACACAAACGAATGCTCCACATGCGGGTTTCACATGCCACCAACTCCACATTCACAGGCAACTTCAGCGCCAAAGCCGTTTTCAGATAGCCCTCAATGCAAAGGCTCTAGACGCAAATATTGGTGTGAGAGCTAATTCAATCAAGGAAACACTGCATGTTGGTGAAGGGCATATTGAAGAAGGATCAGCCGAGTGGTTCTTGTGGGAGAACAACTCCTTTTGCCTCACTAACTTCACACACCATCAGGCTTCCAAGCAGCTCTCAAGGAAACTCAGTTTTCACACACTATTCTTAGTGACCTTTGACTGCATTATCTAGGAATTAACCTGGTAGAGCATCCCACACAAACGAATGCTCCACATGCGGGTTTCACTTGCCACCAACTCCACATTCACAGGCAACTTCAGCGCCACAGCCGTTTTCAGATAGCTCTCAATTTAACGGCTCTAGACGCAAATATTGGTGTGAGAGCTAATTCAATCAAGGAAACACTGCATGTTGGTGAAGGGCATATTGAAGAAGGCTCAGCCGAGTGGTTCTTGTGGGAGAACAACTCCATTTGGCTCACTAACTTCACACACCATCAGGCTTCCAAGCAGCTCTCAAGGAAACTCAGTTTTCACACTCTATGCTTAGTGCCTTTTGAGTGCATTATCTAGGAATGAACCTGGTACAGCATCCCACACAAATGAATGCTCCACATGCGGGTTTCACATGACACCAACTCCACATTCACAGGCAACTTCAGCGCCACAGCCGTTTTCAGATAGCCCTCAATGCAAAGGCTCTCGACGCAAATATTAGTGTGGGAGCTAATTCAATCAAGGAAACACTGCATGTTGGTGAAGAGCATATTGAAGAAGGATCAGCCTAGTGGTTCTTGTGGGAGAACAACTCCATTTGGCTCACTAACTTCACACACCATCAGGCTTCCAAGCAGCTCTCAAGGAAACTCAGTTTTCACACACTATGCTTAGTGCCCTTTGAGTGCCTAGGACTGAAATGATGCTTGGTGAGCATCCCACACAAACGAATGCTCCACATGCGGGTTTCACATGCCACCAACTCCACATTCACAGGCAACTTCAGCGCCACAGCCGTTTTCAGATAGCCCTCAATGCAAAGGCTCTCAAAGCAAATATTGGTGTGAGAGCTAATTCAATCAAGGAAACACTGCATGTTGGTGAAGGGCATATTGAAGAAGGCTCAGCCGAGTGGTTCTTGTGGGAGAACAACTCCATTTGGCTCACTAACTTCACACACCATCAGGCTTCCAAGCACCTCTCAAGGAAACTCAGTTTTCACACTCTATGCTTAGTGCCCTTTTAGTGCATTATCTAGGAATGAACCTGGTAGAGCATTCCACACAAACGAATGCTCCACATGCGGGTTTCACATGCCACCAACTCCACATTTACAGGCAACTTCAGCGCCACAGCCGTTTTCAGATAGCCCTCAATGCAAAGGCTCTAGACGCAAATATTAGTGTGGGAGCTAATTCAATCAAGGAAACACTGCATGTTGGTGAAGGGCATATTGAAGAAGGATCATCCTAGTGGTTCTTGTGGGAAAAGAACTCCATTTGGCTCACTAACTTCACACATCATCAGGCTTCCAAGCAGCTCTCAAGGAAACTCAGTTTTCACACACTATGCTTAGTGCCCTTTGAGTGCCTAGGACTGAAATGATGCTTGGTGAGCATCCCACACAAACGAATGCTCCACATGCCGGTTTCACATGCCACCAACTCCACATTCACAGGCAACTTCAGCGCCACAGCCATTTTCAGATAGCCCTCAATGCAAACGCTCTAGACGCAAATATTGGTGTGAGAGCTAATTCAATCAAGGAAACACTGCATGTTGGTGAAGGGCATATTGAAGAAGGATCAGCCTAGTGGTTCTTGTGGGAGAACAACTCCTTTTGCCTCACTAACTTCACACACCATCAGGCTTCCAAGCAGCTCTCAAGGAAACTCAGTTTTCACACTCTATTCTTAGTGACCTTTGACTGCATTATCTAGGAATGAACCTGGTAGAGCATCCCACACAAACGAATGCTCCACATGCGGGTTTCACATGCCACCAACTCCACATTCACAGGCAACTTCAGCGCCACAGCCGTTTTCAGATAGCTCTCAATTTAACGGCTCTAGACGCAAATATTGGTGTGAGAGCTAATTCAATCAAGGAAACACTGCATGTTGGTGAAGGGCATATTGAAGAAGGATCAGCCGAGTGGTTCTTGTGGGAGAACAACTCCATTTGGCTCACTAACTTCACACACCATCAGGCTTCCAAGCAGCTCTCAAGGAAACTCAGTTTTCACATTCTATGCTTAGTGCCCTTGAGTGCATTATCTAGGAATGAACCTGGTACAGCATCCCACACAAATGAATGCTCCACATGCGGGTTTCACATGCCACCAACTCCACATTCACAGGCAACTTCAGCGCCACAGCCGTTTTCAGATAGCCCTCAATGCAAAGGCTCTAGACGCAAATATTGGTGTGAGAGCTAATTCAATCAAGGAAACACTGCATGTTGGTGAAGGGCATATTGAAGAAGGATCAGCCGAGTGGTTCTTGCAGGAGAACAACTCCATTTGGCTCACTAACTTCACACACCATCAGGCTTCCAAGCAGCTCTCAAGGAAACTCAGTTTTCACACACTATGCTTAGTGCCCTTTGAGTGCCTAGGACTGAAATGATGTTTGGTGAGCATCCCACACAAACGAATGCTCCACATGCGGGTTTCACATGCCAGCAACTCCACATTCACAGGCAACTTCAGCGCCACAGCCGTTTTCAGATAGCCCTCAATGCAAAGGCTCTAGACGCAAATATTGGTGTGAGAGCTAATTCAATCAAGGAAACACTGCATGTTGGTGAAGGGCATATTGAAGAAGGATCAGCCGAGTGGTTCTTGTGGGAGAACAACTCCATTTGGCTCACTAACTTCACACACCATCAGGCTTCCAAGCAGCTCTCAAGGAAACTCAGTTTTCACACTCTATGCTTAGTGCCCTTGAGTGCATTATCTAGGAATGAACCTGGTACAGCATCCCACACAAATGAATGCTCCACATGCGGGTTTCACATGCCACCAACTCCACATTCATTGGCAACTTCAGCGCCACAGCCGTTTTCAGATAGCCCTCAATGCAAAGGCTCTCAACGCAAATATTGGTGTGAGAGCTAATTCAATCAAGGAAACACTGCATGTTGGTGAAGGGCATATTGAAGAAGGATCAGCCGAGTGGTTCTTGCAGGAGAACAACTCCATTTGGCTCACTAACTTCACACACCATCAGGCTTCCAAGCAGCTCTCAAGGAAACTCAGTTTTCACACACTATGCTTAGTGCCCTTTGAGTGCCTAGGACTGAAATGATGTTTGGTGAGCATCCCACACAAACGAATGCTTCACATGCGGGTTTCACATGCCAGCAACTCCACATTCACAGGCAACTTCAGCGCCACAGCCGTTTTCAGATAGCCCTCAATGCAAAGGCTCTAGACGCAAATATTGGTGTGAGAGCTAATTCAATCAAGGAAACACTGCATGTTGGTGAAGGGCATATTGAAGAAGGATCAGCCGAGTGGTTCTTGTGGGAGAACAACTCCATTTGGCTCACTAACTTCACACACCATCAGGCTTCCAAGCAGCTCTCAAGGAAACTCAGTGTTCACACTCTATGCTTAGTGCCCTTTGAGTACCTAGGACTGAAATGAATCTTGGTGAGCATCCCACACAAACGAATGCTCCACATGCGGGTTTCACATGCCACCAACTCCACATTCACAGGCAACTTCAGCGCCACAGCCGTTTTCAGATAGCCCTCAATGCAAAGGCTCTAGACGCAAATATTGGTGTGAGAGCTAATTCAATCAAGGAAACACTGCATGTTGGTGAAGGGCATATTGAAGAAGGATCAGCCGAGTGGTTCTTGTGGGAGAACAACTCCATTTGGCTCACTAACTTCACACACCATCAGGCTTCCAAGCAGCTCTCAAGGAAACTCAGTTTTCACACTCTATGCTTAGTGCCCTTTGAGTGCATTATCTAGGAATGAACCTGGTAGAGCATTCCAAACAAACGAATGCTCCACATGCGGGTTTCACATGAAATCAACTCCACATTCACAGGCAACTTCAGCGCCACAGCCGTTTTCAGATAGCCCTCAATGCAAAGGCTCTCGACACAAATATTGGTGTGAGAGCTAATTCAATCAAGGAAACACTGCATGTTGGTGAAGGGCATATTGAAGAAGGATCAGCCGAGTGGTTCTTGTGGGAGAACAACTCCTTTTACCTCACTAACTTCACACACCATCAGGCTTCCAAGCAGCTCTCAAGGAAACTCAGTTTTCACACTCTATGCTTAGTGCCCTTTGAGTGCATTATCTAGGAATGAACCTGGTAGAGCATCCCACACAAACGAATGCTCCACATGCGGGTTTCACATGCCACCAACTCCACATTCACAGGCAACTTCAGCGCCACAGCCGTTTTCAGATAGCTCTCAATGCAAAGGCTCTAGAAGCAAATATTGGTGTGAGAGCTAATTCAATCAAGGAAACACTGCATGTTGGTGAAGGGCATATTGAAGAAGGATCAGCCGAGTGGTTCTTGTGGGAGAACAACTCATTTGGCTCACTAACTTCACACACCATCAGGCTTCCAAGCAGCTCTCAAGGAAACTCAGTTTTCACACTCTATGCTTAGTGCCCTTTGAGTGCATTATATACGAACGAACCTGGTACAGCATCCCACACAAACGAATGCTCCACATGCGGGTTTCACATGCCACCAACTCCACATTCACAGGCAACTTCAGCACCACAGCCGTTTTCAGATAGCCCTCAATGCAAAGGCTCTCAACGCAAATATTGGTGTGAGAGCTAATTCAATCAAGGAAACACTGCATGTTGGTGAAGGGCATATTGAAGAAGGATCAGCCGAGTGGTTCTTGTGGGAGAACAACTCCATTTGGCTCACTAACTTCACACACCATCAGGCTTCCAAGCAGCTCTCAAGGAAACTCAGTTTTCAACACTCTATGCTTAGTGCCCTTTGAGTGCCTAGGACTGAAATGAAGCTTGGTGAGCATCCCACACAAACGAATGCTCCACATGCGGGTTTCACATGCCACCAACTCCACATTCACAGGCAACTTCAGCGCCACAGCCGTTTTCAGATAGCCCTCAATGCAAAGGCTCTAGACGCAAATATTGGTGTGAGAGCTAATTCAATCAAGGAAACACTGCATGTTGGTGAAGGGCATATTGAAGAAGGATCTGCCGAGTGGTTCTTGTGGGGAGAACAACTCCATTTGGCTCACTAACTTCACACACCATCAGGCTTCCAAGCAGCTCTCAAGGAAACTCAGTTTTCACACTCTATGCTTAGTGCCCTTTGAGTGCATTATCTAGGAATGAACCTGGTAGAGCATCCCACACAAACGAATGCTCCACATGCGGGTTTCACATGCACCAACTCCACCATTCACAGGCAACTTCAGCACCACAGCCGTTTTCAGATAGCCCTCAATGCAAAAGCTCTCAACGCAAATATTGGTAGTGAGAGCTAATTCAATCAAGGAAACACTGCATGTTGGTGAAGGGCATATTGAAGAAGGATCAGGCCGAGTGGTTCTTGTGGGAGAACAACTCCATTTGGCTCACTAACTTCACACACCATCAGGCTTCCAAGCAGCTCTCAAGGAAACTCAGTTTTCACACTCTATGCTTAGTGCCCTTTGAGTGCCTAGGACTGAAATGAAGCTTGGTGAGCATCCCACACAAACGAATGCTCCACATGCGGGTTTCACATGCCACCACTCCACATTCACAGGCAACTTCAGCGCCACAGCCGTTTTCAGATAGCCCTCAATGCAAAGGCTCTAGACGCAAATATTGGTGTGAGAGCTAATTCAATCAAGGAAACACTGCATGTTGGTGAAGGGCATATTGAAGAAGGATCAGCCGAGTGGTTCTTGTGGGAGAACAACTCCATTTGGCTCACTAACTTCACACACCATCAGGCTTCCAAGCAGCTCTCAAGGAAACTCAGTTTTCCACACTCTATGCTTAGTGCCCTTTGAGTGCATTATCTAGGAATGAACCTGGTAGAGCATTCCAAACAAACGAATGCTCCACATGCTGGTTTCACATGCCACCAACTCCACATTCACAGGCAACTTCAGCGCCACATGCCGTTTTCAGATAGCTCTCAATGCAAAGGCTCTAGACGCAAATATTGGTGTGAGAGCTAATTCAATCAAGGAAACACTGCATGTTGGTGAAGGGCATATTGAAGAAGGATCAGCCTAGTGGTTCTTGTAGGAGAACAACTCCATTTGGCTCACTAACTTCACACACCATCAGGCTTCCAAGCAGCTCTCAAGGAAACTCAGCTTTCACACTCTATGCTTAGTGACCTTTGAGTGCCTAAGACTGAAATGAGGGCTTGGTGAGCATCCCACACAAACGAATGCTCCACATGCGGGTTTCACATGACACCAACTCCACATTCACAGGCAAGTTTCAGCGCCACAGCCGTTTTCAGATAGCCCTCAATGCAAAGGCTTCTAGACACAAATATTGATGTGAGAGCTAATTCAATCAAGGAAAACACTGCATGTTGGTGAAGGGCATATTGAAGAAGGCTCAGCCGAGTGGTTCTTGTGGAAGAACAACTCCATTTGGCTCACATAACTTCACACACCATCAGGCTTCCAAGCAGCTCTCAAGGAAACTCAGTTTTCACACTCTATGCTTAGTGCCCTTTGAGTGCATTATCTAGGAATGAACCTGGTAGAGCATCCCATACAAACGAATGCTCCACATGCGGGTTTCACATGACATCAACTCCACATTCACAGGCAACTTCAGCGCCACAGCCGTTTTCAGATAGCTCTCAATGCAAAGGCTCTCGACACAAATATTGGTGTGAGAGCTTATTCAACCAAGGAAACACTGCATGTTGGTGAAGGGCATATTGAAGAAGATCAGCCGAGTGGTTCTTGTGGGAGAACAACTCCATTTGGCTCACTAACTTCACACACCATCAGGCTTCCAAGCAGCTCTCAAGGAAACTCAGTTTTCACACTCTATGCTTAGTGCCCTTTGAGTGCATTATCTAGGGAATGAACCTGGTAGAGCATCCCACACAAATGAATGCTCCACATGCGGGTTTCACATGCCACCAACTCCACATTCACAGGCAACTTCAGCGCCACAGCCGTTTTCAGATAGCCCTCAATGCAAAGGCTCTAGACGTCAAATATTGGTGTGAGAGCTAATTCAATCAAGGAAACACTGCATGTTGGTGAAGGGCACATTGAAGAAGGATCATCCGAGTGGTTCTTGTAGGAGAACAACTCCATTTGGCTCACTAACTTCACACACCATCAGGCTTCCAAGCAGCTCTCAAGGAAACTCAGTTTTCACACTCTATGCTTAGTGCCCTTTGAGTGCCTATGACTGAAATGATGTTTGGTGAGCATCCCACACAAACGAATGCTCCACATGCGGGTTTCACATGCCACCAACTCCACATTCACAGGCAACTTCAGCGCCACAGCCGTTTTCAGATAGCCCTCAATGCAAAGGCTCTAGACCGCAAATATTGGTGTGAGAGCTAATTCAATCAAGGAAACACTGCATGTTGGTGAAGGGCATATTGAAGAAGGATCAGCCGAGTGGTTCTTGTGGAGAACAACTCCATTTTGGCTCACTAACTTCACACACCATCAGGCTTCCAAGCAGCTCTCGAAGGAAACTCAGTGTTCACACTCTATGCTTAGTGCCCTTTGAGTACCTAGGACTGAAATGAAGCTTGGTGAGCATCCACACAAACGAATGCTCCACATGCGGGTTTCACATGCCACCAACTCCACATTCACAGGCAACTTCAGCGCCACAGCCGTTTTCAGATAGCCCTCAATGCAAAGGCTCTAGACGCAAATAATTGGTGTGAGAGCTAATTCAATCAAGGAAACACTGCATGTTGGTGAAGGGCATATTGAAGAAGGATCAGCCTAGTGGATCTTGTGGGAGAACAACTCCTTTTGCCTCACTAACTTCAACACACCATCAGGCTTCCAAGCAGCTCTTAAGGAAACTCAGTTTTCACACTCTATGCTTAGTGACCTTTGAGTGCATTATCTAGGAATGAACCTGGTAGAGCATCCCACACAAACGAATGCTCCACATGCGGGGTTTCACATGCCACCAACTCCACATTCACAGGCAACTTCAGCGCCACAGCCGTTTTCAGATAGCCCTCAATGCAAAGGCTCTCGACGCAAATATTGGTGTGAGAGCTAATTCAATCAAGGAAACACTGCATGTTGGTGAAGGGCATATTGAAGAAGGATCAGCCGAGTGGTTCTTGTGGGAGAACAACTCCATTTGGCTCACTAACTTCACACACCATCAGGCTTCCAAGCAGCTCTCAAGGAAACTCAGTTTTCACACTCTATGCTTAGTGCCCTTTGAGTGCCTAGGACTGAAATGATTCTTGGTGAGCATCTCACAAAAAAGAATGCTCCACATGCGGGTTTCACATGCCACCAACTCCACATTCACAGGCAACTTCAGCGCAACAAGCCGTTTTCAGATAGCCCTCAATGCAAAGGCTCTCGACGCAAATATTGGTGTGAGAGCTAATTCAATCAAGGAAACACTGCAATGTTGGTGAAGGGCATATTGAAGAAGGATCAGCCGAGTGGTTCTTGTGGGAAAAGAAACTCCATTTGGCTCACTAACTTCACACACCATCAGGCTTCCAAGCAGCTCTCAAGGAAACTCAGTTTTTCACACTCTATGCTTAGTGACCTTTGAGTGCTTAGGACTGAAATGAAGCTTGGTGAGCATCCCACACAAACGAATGCTCCACATGCGGGTTTCACATGCCAGCAACTCCACATTCACAGGCAACTTCAGCGCCACAGCCGTTTTCAGATAGCCCTCAATGCAAAGGCTCTAGACGCAAATATTGGTGTGAGAGCTAATTCAATCAAGGAAAACACTGCATGTTGGTGAAGGGCATATTGAAGAAGGATCAGCCGAGTGGTTCTTGTGGGAGAACAACTCCATTTGGCTCACTAACTTCACACACCATCAGGCTTCCAAGCAGCTCTCAAGGAAACTCAGTTTTCACACTCTATGCTTAGTGCCCTTTGAGTGCATTATCTAGGAATGAACCTGGTAGAGCATTCCACACAAACTGAATGCTCCACATGCGGGTTTCACATGCCAACCAACTCCACATTTACAGGCAACTTCAGCGCCACAGCCGTTTTCAGATAGCCCTCAATGCAAAGGCTCTCGACGCAAATATTGGTGTGAGAGCTAATTCAATCAATGAAACACTGCATGTTGGTGAAGGGCATATTGAAGAAGGATCAGCCGAGTGGTTCTTGTGGGAGAACAACTCCATTTGGCTCACTAACTTCACACACCATCAGGCTTCCAAGCAGCTCTCAGGGAAACTCAGTTTTCACACTCTATGCTTAGTGCCCTTTGAGTGCATTATGTAGGAATGAACCTGGTAGAGCATCCCACACAAACGAATGCTCCACATGCGGGTTTCACATGCCACCAACTCCACATTCACAAGGCAACTTCAGCGCCACAGCCGTTTTCAGATAGCCCTCAATGCAAAGGCTCTAGACGCAAATATTGGTGTGAGAGCTAATTCAATCAAGGAAACACTGCATGTTGGTGAAGGGCATATTGAAGAAGGATCAGCCTAGTGGTTCTTGTGGGAGAACAACTCCATTTGGCTCACTAACTTCACACACCATCAGGCTTCCAAGCAGCTCTCAAGGAAACTCAGTTTTCACACTCTATGCTTAGTGCCCTTTGAGTGCCTAGGACTTGAAATGAAGCTTGGTGAGCATCCCACACAAACGAATGCTCCACATGCGGGTTTCACATGCCACCAACTCCACATTCACAGGCAACTTCAGCGCCACAGCCGTTTTCAGATAGCCCTCAATGCAAAGGCTCTAGACGCAAATATTGGTGTGAGAGCTAATTCAATCAAGGAAACACTGCATGTCGGTAAAGGGCATATTGAAGAAGGATCAGCCGAGTGGTTCTTGTAGGAGAACAACTCCATTTGTCTCACTAACCTTCACACACCATCAGGCTTCCAAGCAGCTCTCAAGGAAACTCAGTTTTCACACTCTATGCTTAGTGCCCTTTGAGTTGCCTAGGACTCAAATGATTCTTGGTGAGCATCCCACACAAAACGAATGCTCCACATGCGGGTTTCACATGCCACCAACTCCACATTCACAGGCAACTTCAGCGCCACAGCGGTTTTCAGATAGCCCTCAATGCAAAGGCTCTAGACGCAAAATATTGGTGTGAGAGCTAATTCAATCAAGGAAACACTGCATGTTGGTGAAGGGCATATTGAAGAAGGATCAGCCGAGTGGTTTCTTGTGGGAGAACAACTCCATTTGGCTCACTAACGTCACACACCATCAGGCTTCCAAGCACCTCTCAAGGAAACTCCAGTTTTCACACTCTATGATTAGTGACCTTTGAGTGCCTAGGACTGAAATGATGCTTGGTGAGCATCCCACACAAACGAATGCTCCACATGCGGGTTTCACATGCCACCAACTCCACATTCACAGGCAACTTCAGCGCCACAGCCGTTTTCAGATAGCCCTCAATGCAATGGCTCTAGACGCAAATATTGGTGTGAGAGCTAATTCAATCAAGGAAACACTGCATGTTGGCGAAGGGCATATTGAAGAAGGATCAGCCCAGTGGTTCTTGTGGGAGAACAACTCCATTTGGCTCACTAACTTCACACACCATCAGGCTTCCAAGCAGCTCTCAAGGAAACTCAGTTTTCACACTCTATGCTTAGTGCCCTTTGAGTGCATTAATTAGTAATCAACTTGGCAGAGGCATCCCACACAAACGAATGCTCCACATGCGGGTTTCACATGCCACCAACTCCACATCCACATGCAACTTCAGCGCCACAGCCGTTTTCAGATAGCCCTCAATGCAAAGGCTCTAGACGCAAATATTGGTGTGAGAGCTAATTCAATCAAGGAAACACTGCATGTTGGTGAAGGGCATATTGAAGAAGGATCAGCCGAGTGGTTCTTGTGGGAGAACAAGTCCATTTGGCTCACTAACTTCACACACCATCAGGCTTCCAAGCAGCTCTCAAGGAAACTCAGCTTTCACACTCTATGCTTAGTGCACTTTGAGTGCCTAGGACTGAAATGAAGCTTGGTGAACATTCCACACCAACGAATGCTCCACATGCGGGTTTCACATGCCTCCAACTCCACATTCACAGGCAACTTCAGCGCCACAGCCGTTTTCAGATAGCACTCAATGCAAGGGCTCTCGACACAAATATTGGTGTGAGAGCTAATTCAATCAAGGAAACACTGCATGTTGGTGAAGGGCATATTGAAGAAGGATCAGCCGAGTGGTTCTTGTGGGAGAACAACTCCATTTGGCTCACTAACTTCACACACCATCAGGCTTCCAAGCAGCTCTCAAGGAAACTCAGTTTTCACACTCTATGCTTAGTGCCCTTTGAGTGCATTAATTAGTAATCAACTTGGCAGAGCATCCCACACAAACGAATGCTCCACATGCGGGTTTCACATGCCACTAACTCCACATTCACAGGCAACTTCAGCGCCACAGCCGTTTTCAGATAGCCCTCAATGCAAAGGCTCTCGACGCAAATATTGGTGTGAGAGCTAATTCAATCAAGGAAACACTGCATGTTGGTGAAGGGCATATTGAAGAAAGATCAGCCTAGTGGTTCTTGTGGGAGAACAAGTCCATTTGGCTCACTAACTTCACACACCATCAGGCTTCCAAGCAGCTCTCAAGGAAACTCAGTTTTCACACTCTATGCTTAGTGCACTTTGAGTGCCTAGGACTGAAATGAAGCTTGGTGAGCATCCCACACAAACGAATGCTCCACATGCGGGTTTCACATGCCACCAACTCCACATTCACAGGCAACTTCAGCGCCACAGCCGTTTTCAGATAGCCCTCAATGCAAAGGCTCTAGACGCAAATATTGGTGTGAGAGCTAATTCAATCAAGGAAACACTGCATGTTGGTGAAGGGCATATTGAAGAAGGATCAGCCGAGTGGTTCTTGTAGGAGAACAACTCCATTTGGCTCACTAACTTCACACACCATCAGGCTTCCAAGCAGCTCTCAAGGAAACTCAGTTTTCACACTCTATGCTTAGTGCCCTTTGAGTGCCTAGGACTGAAATGATTGTTGGTGAGCATCCCACACAAACGAATGCTCCACATGCGGGTTTCACATGCCACCAACTCCACATTCACAGGCAACTTCAGCGCCACAGCGGTTTTCAGATAGCCCTCAATGCAAAGGCTCTAGACGCAAATATTGGTGTGAGAGCTAATTCAATCAAGGAAACACTGCATGTTGGTGAAGGGCATATTGAAGAAGGATCAGCCGAGTGGTTCTTGTGGGAGAACAACTCCATTTGGCTCACTAACTTCACACACCATCAGGCTTCCAAGCACCTCTCAAGGAAACTCAGTTTTCACACTCTATGCTTAGTGACCTTTGAGTGCCTAGGACTGAAATGATGCTTGGTGAGCATCCCACACAAACGAATGCTCCACATGCGGGTTTCACATGCCACCAACTCCACATTCACAGGCAACTTCAGCGCCACAGCCGTTTTCAGATAGCCCTCAATGCAAAGGCTCTAGACGCAAATATTGGTGTGAGAGCTAATTCAATCAAGGAAACACTGCATGTTGGTGAAGGGCATATTGAAGAAGGATCAGCCGAGTGGATCTTGTGGGAGAACAACTCCTTTTGCCTCACTAACTTCACACACCATCAGGCTTCCAAGCACCTCTCAAGGAAACTCAGTTTTCACACTCTATGCTTAGTGACCTTTGAGTGCATTATCTAGGAATGAACCTGGTAGAGCATCCCACACAAACGAATGCTCCACATGCGGGTTTCACATGCCACCAACTCCACATTCACAGGCAACTTCAGCGCCACAGCCGTTTTCAGATAGCCCTCAATGCAAAGGCTCTAGACGCAAATATTGGTGTGAGAGCTAATTCAATCAAGGAAACACTGCATGTTGGTGAAGGGCATATTGAAGAAGGATCAGCCGAGTGGTTCTTGAGGGAGAACAACTCCATTTGGCTCACTAACTTCACACACCATCAGGCTTCCAAGCAGCTCTCAAGGAAACTCAGTTTTCACACTCTATGCTTAGTGCCCTTTGAGTGCATTAATTAGTAATCAACTTGGCAGAGCATCCCACACAAACGAATGCTCCACATGCGGGTTTCACATGCCACCAACTCCACATTCACAGGCAACTTCAGCGCCACAGCCGTTTTCAGATAGCCCTCAATGCCAAGGCTCTAGACGCAAATATTGGTGTGAGAGCTAATTCAATCAAGGAAACACTGCATGTTGGTGAAGGGCATTTTGAAGAAGGATCAGCCTAGTGGTTCTTGTGGGAGAACAACTCCATTTGGCTCACTAACTTCACACACCATCAGGCTTCCAAGCAGCTCTCAAGGAAACTCAGTTTTCACACTCTATGCTTAGTGCACTTTGAGTGCCTAGGACTGAAATGAAGCTTGGTGAGCATCCCACACCAACCAATGCTCCACATGCGGGTTTCACATGCCACCAACTCCACATTCACAGGCAACTTCAGCGCCACAGCCGTTTTCAGATAGCCCTCAATGCAAAGGCTCTAGAAGCAAATATTGGTGTGAGAGCTAATTCAATCAAGGAAACACTGCATGTTGGTGAAGGGCATATTGAAGAAGGATCAGCCGAGTGGTTCTTGTGGGAGAACAACTCCATTTGGCTCACTAACTTCACACACCATCAGGCTTCCAAGCAGCTCTCAAGGAAACTCAGTTTTCACACTCTATGCTTAGTGCCCTTTGAGTGCATTATCTAGGAATGAACCTGGTAGAGCATTCCACACAAACGAATGCTCCACATGCGGGTTTCACATGCCACCAACTCCACATTCACAGGCAACTTCAGCGCCACAGCCGTTTTCAGATAGCCCTCAATGCAAAGGCTCTCGACGCAAATATTGGTGTGAGAGCTAATTCAATCAAGGAAACACTGCATGTTGGTGAAGGGCATATTGAAGAAGGATCAGCCGAGTGGTTCTTGTGGGAGAACAACTCCTTTTGCCTCACTAACTTCACACACCATCAGGCTTCCAAGCAGCTCTCAAGGAAACTCAGTTTTCACACTCTATGCTTAGTGCCCTTTGAGTGCATTAATTAGTAATCAACTTGGCAGAGCATCCCACACAAACGAATGCTCCACATGCGGGTTTCACATGCCACCAACTCCACATTCACAGGCAACTTCAGCGCCACAGCCGTTTTCAGATAGCCCTCAATGCAAATGCTCTAAACGCAAATATTGGTGTGAGAGCTAATTCAATCAAGGAAACACTGCATGTTGGTGAAGGGCATATTGAAGAAGGATCAGCCGAGTGGTTCTTGTGGGAGAACAACTCCATTTGGCTCACTAACTTCACACACCATCAGGCTTCCAAGCAGCTCTCAAGGAAACTCAGTTTTCACACTCTATGCTTAGTGCACTTTGAGTGCCTAGGACTGAAATGAAGCTTGGTGAGCATCCCACACAAACGAATGCTCCACATGCGGGTTTCACATGCCACCAACTCCACATTCACAGGCAACTTCAGCGCCACAGCCGTTTTCAGATAGCCCTCAATGCAAAGGCTCTAGACGCAAATATTGGTGTGAGAGCTAATTCAATCAAGGAAACACTGCATGTTGGCGAAGGGCATATTGAAGAAGGATCAGCCCAGTGGTTCTTGTGGGAGAACAACTCCATTTGGCTCACTAACTTCACACACCATCAGGCTTCCAAGCAGCTCTCAAGGAAACTCAGTTTTCACACTCTATGCTTAGTGCCCTTTGAGTGCATTAATTAGTAATCAACTTGGCAGAGCATCCCACACAAACGAATGCTCCACATGCGGGTTTCACATGCCACCAACTCCACATCCACAGGCAACTTCAGCGCCACAGCCGTTTTCAGATAGCCCTCAATGCAAAGGCTCTAGACGCAAATATTGGTGTGAGAGCTAATTCAATCAAGGAAACACTGCATGTTGGTGAAGGGCATATTGAAGAAGGATCAGCCGAGTGGATCTTGTGGGAGAACAACTCCTTTTGCCTCACTAACTTCACACACCATCAGGCTTCCAAGCAGCTCTCAAGGAAACTCAGTTTTCACACTCTATGCTTAGTGACCTTTGAGTGCATTATCTAGGAATGAACCTGGTAGAGCATCCCACACAAACGAATGCTCCACATGCGGGTTTCACATGCCACCAACTCCACATTCACAGGCAACTTCAGCGCCACAGCCGTTTTCAGATAGCCCTCAATGCAAAGGCTCTAGACGCAAATATTGGTGTGAGAGCTAATTCAATCAAGGAAACACTGCATGTTGGTGAAGGGCATATTGAAGAAGGATCAGCCGAGTGGTTCTTGTGGGAGAACAACTCCATTTGGCTCACTAACTTCACACACCATCAGGCTTCCAAGCAGCTCTCAAGGAAACTCAGTTTTCACACTCTATGCTTAGTGCCCTTTGAGTGCATTAATTAGTAATCAACTTGGCAGAGCATCCCACACAAACGAATGCTCCACATGCGGGTTTCACATGCCACCAACTCCACATTCACAGGCAACTTCAGCGCCACAGCCGTTTTCAGATAGCCCTCAATGCCAAGGCTCTAGACGCAAATATTGGTGTGAGAGCTAATTCAATCAAGGAAACACTGCATGTTGGTGAAGGGCATATTGAAGAAGGATCAGCCTAGTGGTTCTTGTGGGAGAACAACTCCATTTGGCTCACTAACTTCACACACCATCAGGCTTCCAAGCAGCTCTCAAGGAAACTCAGTTTTCACACTCTATGCTTAGTGCACTTTGAGTGCCTAGGACTGAAATGAAGCTTGGTGAGCATCCCACACAAACGAATGCTCCACATGCGGGTTTCACATGCCACCAACTCCACATTCACAGGCAACTTCAGCGCCACAGCCGTTTTCAGATAGCCCTCAATGCAAAGGCTCTAGAAGCAAATATTGGTGTGAGAGCTAATTCAATCAAGGAAACACTGCATGTTGGTGAAGGGCATATTGAAGAAGGATCAGCCGAGTGGTTCTTGTGGGAGAACAACTCCATTTGGCTCACTAACTTCACACACCATCAGGCTTCCAAGCAGCTCTCAAGGAAACTCAGTTTTCACACTCTATGCTTAGTGCCCTTTGAGTGCATTATCTAGGAATGAACCTGGTAGAGCATTCCACACAAACGAATGCTCCACATGCGGGTTTCACATGCCACCAACTCCACATTTACAGGCAACTTCAGCGCCACAAGCCGTTTTCAGATAGCCCTCAATGCAAAGGCTCTCGACGCAAATATTGGTGTGAGAGCTAATTCAATCAAGGAAACACTGCATGTTGGTGAAGGGCATATTGAAGAAGGATCAGCCGAGTGGTTCTTGTGGGAGAACAACTCCTTTTGCCTCACTAACTTCACACACCATCAGGCTTCCAAGCAGCTCTCAAGGAAACTCAGTTTTCACACTCTATGCTTAGTGCCCTTTGAGTGCATTAATTAGTAATCAACTTGGCAGAGCATCCCACACAAACGAATGCTCCACATGCGGGTTTCACATGCCACCAACTCCACATTCACAGGCAACTTCAGCGCCACAGCCGTTTTCAGATAGCCCTCAATGCAAAGGCTCTAGACGCAAATATTGGTGTGAGAGCTAATTCAATCAAGGAAACACTGCATGTTGGTGAAGGGCATATTGAAGAAGGATCAGCCGAGTGGTTCTTGTGGGAGAACAACTCCATTTGGCTCACTAACTTCACACACCATCAGGCTTCCAAGCAGCTCTCAAGGAAACTCAGTTTTCACACTCTATGCTTAGTGCACTTTGAGTGCCTAGGACTGAAATGAAGCTTGGTGAGCATCCCACACAAACGAATGCTCCACATGCGGGTTTCACATGCCACCAACTCCACATTCACAGGCAACTTCAGCGCCACAGCCGTTTTCAGATAGCCCTCAATGCAAAGGCTCTCGAAGCAAATATTGGTGTGAGAGCTAATTCAATCAAGGAAACACTGCATGTCGGTAAAGGGCATATTGAAGAAGGATCAGCCGAGTGGTTCTTGTAGGAGAACAACTCCATTTGTCTCACTAACTTCACACACCATCAGGCTTCCAAGCACCTCTCAAGGAAACTCAGTTTTCACACTCTATGCTTAGTGCCCTTTGAGTGCCTAGGACTCAAATGATTCTTGGTGAGCATCCCACACAAACGAATGCTCCACATGCGGGTTTCACATGCCACCAACTCCACATTCACAGGCAACTTCAGCGCCACAGCGGTTTTCAGATAGCCCTCAATGCAAAGGCTCTAGACGCAAATATTGGTGTGAGAGCTAATTCAATCAAGGAAACACTGCATGTTGGTGAAGGGCATATTGAAGAAGGATCAGCCGAGTGGTTCTTGTGGGAGAACAACTCCATTTGGCTCACTAACGTCACACACCATCAGGCTTCCAAGCACCTCTCAAGGAAACTCAGTTTTCACACTCTATGATTAGTGACCTTTGAGTGCCTAGGACTGAAATGATGCTTGGTGAGCATCCCACACAAACGAATGCTCCACATGCGGGTTTCACATGCCACCAACTCCACATTCACAGGCAACTTCAGCGCCACAGCCGTTTTCAGATAGCCCTCAATGCAAAGGCTCTAGACGCAAATATTGGTGTGAGAGCTAATTCAATCAAGGAAACACTGCATGTTGGCGAAGGGCATATTGAAGAAGGATCAGCCCAGTGGTTCTTGTGGGAGAACAACTCCATTTGGCTCACTAACTTCACACACCATCAGGCTTCCAAGCAGCTCTCAAGGAAACTCAGTTTTCACACTCTATGCTTAGTGCCCTTTGAGTGCATTAATTAGTAATCAACTTGGCAGAGCATCCCACACAAACGAATGCTCCACATGCGGGTTTCACATGCCACCAACTCCACATCCACAGGCAACTTCAGCGCCACAGCCGTTTTCAGATAGCCCTCAATGCAAAGGCTCTAGACGCAAATATTGGTGTGAGAGCTAATTCAATCAAGGAAACACTGCATGTTGGTGAAGGGCATATTGAAGAAGGATCAGCCGAGTGGTTCTTGTGGGAGAACAAGTCCATTTGGCTCACTAACTTCACACACCATCAGGCTTCCAAGCAGCTCTCAAGGAAACTCAGTTTTCACACTCTATGCTTAGTGCACTTTGAGTGCCTAGGACTGAAATGAAGCTTGGTGAACATTCCACACCAACGAATGCTCCACATGCGGGTTTCACATGCCTCCAACTCCACATTCACAGGCAACTTCAGCGCCACAGCCGTTTTCAGATAGCCCTCAATGCAAGGGCTCTCGACACAAATATTGGTGTGAGAGCTAATTCAATCAAGGAAACACTGCATGTTGGTGAAGGGCATATTGAAGAAGGATCAGCCGAGTGGTTCTTGTGGGAGAACAACTCCATTTGGCTCACTAACTTCACACACCATCAGGCTTCCAAGCAGCTCTCAAGGAAACTCAGTTTTCACACTCTATGCTTAGTGCCCTTTGAGTGCATTAATTAGTAATCAACTTGGCAGAGCATCCCACACAAACGAATGCTCCACATGCGGGTTTCACATGCCACTAACTCCACATTCACAGGCAACTTCAGCGCCACAGCCGTTTTCAGATAGCCCTCAATGCAAAGGCTCTCGACGCAAATATTGGTGTGAGAGCTAATTCAATCAAGGAAACACTGCATGTTGGTGAAGGGCATATTGAAGAAAGATCAGCCTAGTGGTTCTTGTGGGAGAACAAGTCCATTTGGCTCACTAACTTCACACACCATCAGGCTTCCAAGCAGCTCTCAAGGAAACTCAGTTTTCACACTCTATGCTTAGTGCACTTTGAGTGCCTAGGACTGAAATGAAGCTTGGTGAGCATCCCACACAAACGAATGCTCCACATGCGGGTTTCACATGCCACCAACTCCACATTCACAGGCAACTTCAGCGCCACAGCCGTTTTCAGATAGCCCTCAATGCAAAGGCTCTCGACGCAAATATTGGTGTGAGAGCTAATTCAATCAAGGAAACACTGCATGTTGGTGAAGGGCATATTGAAGAAGGATCAGCCGAGTGGTTCTTGTGGGAAAAGAACTCCATTTGGCTCACTAACTTCACACACCATCAGGCTTCCAAGCAGCTCTCAAGGAAACTCAGTTTTCACACTCTATGCTTAGTGACCTTTGAGTGCTTAGGACTTAAATGAAGCTTGGTGAGCATCCCACACAAACGAATGCTCCACATGCGGGTTTCACATGCCACCAACTCCACATTCACAGGCAACTTCAGCGCCACAGCCGTTTTCATATAGCTCTCAATGCAAAGGCTCTCGACGCAAATATTGGTGTGAGAGCTAATTCAATCAAGGAAACACTGCATGTTGGTGAAGGGCATATTGAAGAAGGATCAGCCGAGTGGTTCTTGTGGGAGAACAACTCCATTTGGCTCACTAACTTCACACACCATCAGGCTTCCAAGCAGCTCTCAAGGAAACTCAGTTTTCACACTCTATGCTTAGTGCCCTTTGAGTGCATTAATTAGTAATCAACTTGGCAGAGCATCCCACACAAACGAATGCTCCACATGCGGGTTTCACATGCCACCAACTCCACATTCACAGGCAACTTCAGCGCCACAGCCGTTTTCAGATAGCCCTCAATGCAAAGGCTCTAGACGCAAATATTGGTGTGAGAGCTAATTCAATCAAGGAAACACTGCATGTTGGTGAAGGGCATATTGAAGAAGGATCAGCCGAGTGGTTCTTGTGGGAGAACAACTCCATTTGGCTCACTAACTTCACACACCATCAGGCTTCCAAGCACCTCTCAAGGAAACTCAGTTTTCACACTCTATGCTTAGTGCCCTTTGAGTGCATTATCTAGGAATGAACCTGGTAGAGCATTCCAAACAAACGAATGCTCCACATGCGGGTTTCACATGCCACCAACTCCACATTCACAGGCAACTTCAGCGCCACAAGCCGTTTTCAGATAGCCCTCAATGCAAAGGCTCTAGACGCAAATATTGGTGTGAGAGCTAATTCAATCAAGGAAACACTGCATGTTGGTGAAGGGCATATTGAAGAAGGATCAGCCGAGTGGATCTTGTGGGAGAACAACTCCTTTTTGCCTCACTAACTTCACACACCATCAGGCTTCCAAGCAGCTCTCAAGGAAACTCAGTTTTCACACTCTATGCTTAGTGACCTTTGAGTGCATTATCTAGGAATGAACCTGGTAGAGCATCCCACACAAACGAATGCTCCACATGCGGGTTTCACATGCCACCAACTCCACATTCACAGGCAACTTCAGCGCCACAGCCGTTTTTCAGATAGCCCTCAATGCAAAGGCTCTAGACGCAAATATTGGTGTGAGAGCTAATTCAATCAAGGAAACACTGCATGTTGGTGGAAGGGCATATTGAAGAAGGATCAGCCGAGTGGTTCTTGTGGGAGAACAACTCCATTTGGCTCACTAACTTCACACACCATCAGGCTTCCAAGCAGCTCTCAAGGAAACTCAGTTTTCACAATCTATGCTTAGTGCCCTTTGATTGCATTATCTAGGACTGAAATGAGGCTTGGTCAGCATCCCACACAAACGAATGCTCCACATGCGGGTTTCACATGCCACCAACTCCACATTCACAGGCAACTTCAGCGCCACAGCCGTTTTCAGATAGCCCTCAATGCAAAGGCTCTCGACGCAAATATTGGTGTGAGAGCTAATTCAATCAAGGAAACACTGCATGTTGGTGAAGGGCATATTGAAGAAGGATCAGCCGAGTGGTTCTTGTGGGAGAACAACTCCATTTGGCTCACTAACTTCACACACCATCAGGCTTCCAAGCAGCTCTCAAGGAAACTCAGTTTTCACACTCTATGCTTAGTGCCCTTTGAGTGCATTATCTAGGAATGAAACCTGGTAGAGCATTCCCACACAAACGAATGCTCCACATGCGGGTTTCACATGCCACCAACTCCACATTCACAGGCAACTTCAGCGCCACAGCCGTTTTCAGATAGCCCTCAATGCAAAGGCTCTCGACGCAAATATTGGTGTGAGAGCTAATTCAATCAAGGAAACACTGCATGTTGGTGAAGGGCATATTGAAGAAGGATCAGCCGAGTGGTTCTTGTGGGAGAACAACTCCATTTGGCTCACTAACTTCACACACCATCAGGCTTCCAAGCAGCTCTCAAGGAAACTCAGTTTTCACACTCTATGCTTAGTGCCCTTTGAGTGCATTAATTAGTAATCAACTTGGCAGAGCATCCCACACAAACGAATGCTCCACATGCGGGTTTCACATGCCACCAACTCCACATTCACAGGCAACTTCAGCGCCACAGCCGTTTTCAGATAGCCCTCAATGCAAAGGCTCTAGACGCAAATATTGGTGTGAGAGCTAATTCAATCAAGGAAACACTGCATGTTGGTGAAGGGCATATTGAAGAAGGATCAGCCTAGTGGTTCTTGTGGGAGAACAACTCCATTTGGCTCACTAACTTCACACACCATCAGGCTTCCAAGCAGCTCTCAAGGAAACTCAGTTTTCACACTCTATGCTTAGTGCCCTTTGAGTGCATTATCTAGGAATGAACCTGGTAGAGCATTCCAAACAAACGAATGCTCCACATGCGGGTTTCACATGCCACCAACTCCACATTCACAGGCAACTTCAGCGCCACAGCCGTTTTCAGATAGCCCTCAATGCAAAGGCTCTAGACGCAAATATTGGTGTGAGAGCTAATTCAATCAAGGAAACACTGCATGTTGGTGAAGGGCATATTGAAGAAGGATCAGCCGAGTGGATCTTGTGGGAGAACAACTCCTTTTGCCTCACTAACTTCACACACCATCAGGCTTCCAAGCAGCTCTCAAGGAAACTCAGTTTTCACACTCTATGCTTAGTGACTTTTGAGTGCATTATCTAGGAATGAACCTGGTAGAGCATCCCACACAAACGAATGCTCCACATGCGGGTTTCACATGCCACCAACTCCACATTCACAGGCAACTTCAGCGCCACAGCCGTTTTCAGATAGCCCTCAATGCAAAGGCTCTAGACGCAAATATTGGTGTGAGAGCTAATTCAATCAAGGAAACACTGCATGTTGGTGAAGGGCATATTGAAGAAGGATCAGCCGAGTGGTTCTTGTGGGAGAACAACTCCATTTGGCTCACTAACTTCACACACCATCAGGCTTCCAAGCAGCTCTCAAGGAAACTCAGTTTTTACACTCTATGCTTAGTGCCCTTTGAGTGCATTATCTAGGACTGAAATGAGGCTTGGTCAGCATCCCACACAAACGAATGCTCCACATGCGGGTTTCACATGCCACCAACTCCACATTCACAGGCAACTTCAGCGCCACAGCCGTTTTCAGATAGCCCTCAATGCAAAGGCACTCGACGCAAATATTGGTGTGAGAGCTAATTCAATCAAGGAAACACTGCATGTTGGTGAAGGGCATATTGAAGAAGGATCAGCCGAGTGGTTCTTGTGGGAGAACAACTCCATTTGGCTCACTAACTTCACACACCATCAGGCTTCCAAGCAGCTCTCAAGGAAACTCAGTTTTCACACTCTATGCTTAGTGCCCTTTGAGTGCATTATGTAGGAATGAACCTGGTAGAGCATCCCACACAAACGAATGCTCCACATGCGGGTTTCACATGCCACCAACTCCACATTCACAGGCAACTTCAGCGCCACAGCCATTTTCATATAGCTCTCAATGCAAAGGCTCTAGACGCAAAATATTGGTGTGAGAGCTAATTCAATCAAGGAAACACTGCATGTTGGTGAAGGGCATATTGAAGAAGGATCAGCCGAGTGGTTCTTGGGGAGAACAACTCCATTTGGCTCACTAACTTCACACACCATCAGGCTTCCAAGCAGCTCTCAAGGAAACTCAGTTTTCACACTCTATGCTTAGTGCCCTATGAGTGCATTAATTAGTAATCAACTTGGCAGAGTATCCCACACAAACGAATGCTCCACATGCGGGTTTCACATGCCACCAACTCCACATTCACAGGCAACTTCAGCGCCACAGCCGTTTTCAGATAGCCCTCAATGCAAAGCTCTAGACGCAAATATTGGTGTGAGAGCTAATTCAATCAAGGAAAACACTGCATGTTGGTGAAGGGCATATAGAAGAAGGATCAGCCTAGTGGTTCTTGTGGAGAGCAACTCCATTTGGCTCACTAACTTCACCACACCATCAGGCTTCCAAGCAGCTCTCAAGGAAACTCAGTTTTTCACACTCTATGCTTAGTCACTTTGAGTGCCTAGGACTGAAATGAAGCTTGGTGAGCATTCCACACCAACGAATGCTCCACATGCGGGTTTCACATGCCACCAACTCCACATTCACAGGCAACTTCAGTGCCACAGCCGTTTTCAGATAGCCCTCAATGCAAAGGCTCTAGACGCAAATATTGGTGTGAGAGCTAATTCAATCAAGGAAACACTGCATGTTGGTGAAGGGCATATTGAAGAAGGATCAGCCGAGTGGTTCTTGTGGGAGAACAACTCCATTTGGCTCACTAACTTCACACACCATCAGGCTTCAAGCAGCTCTCAAGGAAACTCAGTTTTTACACTCTATGCTTAGTGCCCTTTGAGTGCATTATCTAGGACTGAAATGAGGCTTGGTCAGCATCCCACACAAACGAATGCTCCACATGCGGGTTTCACATGCCACCAACTCCACATTCACAGGCAACTTCAGCGCCACAGCCGTTTTCAGATAGCCCTCAATGCAAAGGCACTCGACGCAAATATTGGTGTGAGAGCTAATTCAATCAAGGAAACACTGCATGTTGGTGAAGGCATATTGAAGAAGGATCAGCCGAGTGGTTCTTGTGGGAGAACAACTCCATTTGGCTCACTAACTTCACACACCATCAGGCTTCCAAGCAGCTCTCAAGGAAACTCAGTTTTCACACTCTATGCTTAGTGCCCTTTGAGTGCATTATGTAGGAATGAACCTGGTAGAGCATCCCACACAAACGAATGCTCCACATGCGGGTTTCACATGCCACCAACTCCACATTCACAGGCAACTTCAGCGCCACAGCCATTTTCATATAGCTCTCAATGCAAAGGCTCTAGACGCAAATATTGGTGTGAGAGCTAATTCAATCAAGGAAACACTGCATGTTGGTGAAGGGCATATTGAAGAAGGATCAGCCGAGTGGTTCTTGTGGGAGAACAACTCCATTTGGCTCACTAACTTCACACACCATCAGGCTTCCAAGCAGCTCTCAAGGAAACTCAGTTTTCACACTCTATGCTTAGTGCCCTATGAGTGCATTAATTAGTAATCAACTTGGCAGAGTATCCCACACAAACGAATGCTCCACATGCGGGTTTCACATGCCACCAACTCCACATTCACAGGCAACTTCAGCGCCACAGCCGTTTTCAGATAGCCCTCAATGCAAAGGCTCTAGACGCAAATATTGGTGTGAGAGCTAATTCAATCAAGGAAACACTGCATGTTGGTGAAGGGCATATTGAAGAAGGATCAGCCTAGTGGTTCTTGTGGGAGAGCAACTCCATTTGGCTCACTAACTTCACACACCATCAGGCTTCCAAGCAGCTCTCAAGGAAACTCAGTTTTCACACTCTATGCTTAGTGCCCTTTGAGTGCCTAGGACTGAAATGATTCTTGGTGAGCATCCCACACAAACGAATGCTCCACATGCGGGTTTCACATGACACCAACTCCACATTCACAGGCAACTTCAGCGCCACTGCGGTTTTCAGATAGCCCTCAATGCAAAGGCTCTCGACGCAAATATTGGTGTGAGAGCTAATTCAATCAAGGAAACACTGCATGTTGGTGAAGGGCATATTGAAGAAGGATCAGCCGAGTGGTTCTTGTGGGAGAACAACTCCATTTGGCTCACTAACTTCACACACCATCAGGCTTCCAAGCAGCTCTCAAGGAAACTCAGTTTTCACACTCTATGCTTAGTGCCCTTTGAGTGCATTAATTAGTAATCAACTTGGCAGATCATCCCACACAAACGAATGCTCCACATGCGGGTTTCACATGCCACCAACTCCACATTCACAGGCAACTTCAGCGCCACAGCCGTTTTCAGATAGCCCTCAATGCAAAGGCTCTAGACGCAAATATTGGTGTGAGAGCTAATTCAATCAAGGAAACACTGCATGTTGGTGAAGGGCATATTGAAGAAAGATCAGCCTAGTGGTTCTTGTGGGAGAACAAGTCCATTTGGCTCACTAACTTCACACACCATCAGGCTTCCAAGCAGCTCTCAAGGAAACTCAGTTTTCACACTCTATGCTTAGTGCACTTTGAGTGCCTAGGACTGAAATGAAGCTTGGTGAGCATCCCACACAAACGAATGCTCCACATGCGGGTTTCACATGCCACCAACTCCACATTCACAGGCAACTTCAGCGCCACAGCCGTTTGCAGATAGCCCTCAATGCAAAGGCTCTAGACGCAAATATTGGTGTGAGAGCTAATTCAATCAAGGAAACACTGCATGTTGGTGAAGGGCATATTGAAGAAGGATCAGCCGAGTGGTTCTTGTAGGAGAACAACTCCATTTGTCTCACTAACTTCACACACCATCAGGCTTCCAAGCAGCTCTCAAGGAAACTCAGTTTTCACACTCTATGCTTAGTGCACTTTGAGTGCATTATCCAGGAATGAACCTGGTAGAGCATCCCACACAAACGAATGCTCCACATGCGGGTTTCACATGCCACCAACTCCACATTCACAGGCAACTTCAGCGCCACAGCGGTTTTCAGATAGCCCTCAATGCAAAGGCTCTAGACGCAAATATTGGTGTGAGAGCTAATTCAATCAAGGAAACACTGCATGTTGGCGAAGGGCATATTGAAGAAGGATCAGCCCAGTGGTTCTTGTGGGAGAACAACTCCATTTGGCTCACTAACTTCACACACCATCAGGCTTCCAAGCAGCTCTCAAGGAAACTCAGTTTTCACACTCTATGCTTAGTGCCCTTTGAGTGCATTAATTAGTAATCAACTTGGCAGAGCATCCCACACAAACGAATGCTCCACATGCGGGTTTCACATGCCACCAACTCCACATCCACAGGCAACTTCAGCGCCACAGCCGTTTTCAGATAGCCCTCAATGCAAAGGCTCTAGACGCAAATATTGGTGTGAGAGCTAATTCAATCAAGGAAACACTGCATGTTGGTGAAGGGCATATTGAAGAAGGATCAGCCGAGTGGTTCTTGTGGGAGAACAAGTCCATTTGGCTCACTAACTTCACACACCATCAGGCTTCCAAGCAGCTCTCAAGGAAACTCAGTTTTCACACTCTATGCTTAGTGACCTTTGAGTGCCTAGGACTGAAATGAAGCTTGGTGAACATTCCACACCAACGAATGCTCCACATGCGGGTTTCACATGCCTCCAACTCCACATTCACAGGCAACTTCAGCGCCACAGCCGTTTTCAGATAGCCCTCAATGCAAGGGCTCTCGACACAAATATTGGTGTGAGAGCTAATTCAATCAAGGAAACACTGCATGTTGGTGAAGGGCATATTGAAGAAGGATCAGCCGAGTGGTTCTTGTGGGAGAACAACTCCATTTGGCTCACTAACTTCACACACCATCAGGCTTCCAAGCAGCTCTCAAGGAAACTCAGTTTTCACACTCTATGCTTAGTGCCCTTTGAGTGCATTAATTAGTAATCAACTTGGCAGAGCATCCCACACAAACGAAGGCTCCACATGCGGGTTTCACATGCCACCAACTCCACATTCACAGGCAACTTCAGCGCCACAGCCTTTTTCAGATAGCCCTCAATGCAAAGGCTCTCGACGCAAATATTGGTGTGAGAGCTAATTCAATCAAGGAAACACTGCATGTTGGTGAAGGGCATATTGAAGAAAGATCAGCCTAGTGGTTCTTGTGGGAGAACAAGTCCATTTGGCTCACTAACTTCACACACCATCAGGCTTCCAAGCAGCTCTCAAGGAAACTCAGTTTTCACACTCTATGCTTAGTGCCCTTTGAGTGCATTAATTAGTAATCAACTTGGCAGAGCATCCCACACAAACGAATGCTCCACATGCGGGTTTCACATGCCACCAACTCCACATTCACAGGCAACTTCAGCGCCACAGCCGTTTTCAGATAGCCCTCAATGCCAAGGCTCTAGACGCAAATATTGGTGTGAGAGCTAATTCAATCAAGGAAACACTGCATGTTGGTGAAGGGCATATTGAAGAAGGATCAGCCGAGTGGTTCTTGTGGGAGAACAACTCCATTTGGCTCACTAACTTCACACACCATCAGGCTTCCAAGCAGCTCTCAAGGAAACTCAGTTTTCACACTCTATGCTTAGTGCCCTTTGAGTGCCTAGGACTGAAATGAAGCTTGGTGAGCATTCCACACCAACGAATGCTCCACATGCGGGTTTCACATGCCACCAACTCCACATTCACAGGCAACTTCAGCGCCACAGCCGTTTTCAGATAGCCCTCAATGCAAAGGCTCTAGACGCAAATATTGGTGTGAGAGCTAATTCAATCAAGGAAACACTGCATGTCGGTAAAGGGCATATTGAAGAAGGATCAGCCGAGTGGTTCTTGTGGGAGAACAACTCCATTTGTCTCACTAACTTCACACACCATCAGGCTTCCAAGCAGCTCTCAAGGAAACTCAGTTTTCACACTCTATGCTTAGTGCCCTTTGAGTGCCTAGGACTGAAATGATTCTTGGTGAGCATCCCACACAAACGAATGCTCCACATGCGGGTTTCACATGCCACCAACTCCACATTCACAGGCAATTTCAGCGCCACAGCCGTTTTCAGATAGCCCACAATGCAAAGGCTCTAGACGCAAATATCGGTGTGAGAGCTAATTCAATCAAGGAAACACTGCATGTTGGTGAAGGGCATATTGAAGAAGGATCAGCCGAGTGGTTCTTGTGGGAGAACAACTCCATTTGGCTCACTAACTTCACACACCATCAGGCTTCCAAGCACCTCTCAAGGAAACTCAGTTTTCACACTCTATGATTAGTGACCTTTGAGTGCCTAGGACTGAAATGATGCTTGGTGAGCATCGCACACAAACGAATGCTCCACATGCGGGTTTCACATGCCACCAACTCCACATTCACAGGCAACTTCAGCGCCACAGCCGTTTTCAGATAGCCCTCAATGCAAAGGCTCTAGACGCAAATATTGGTGTGAGAGCTAATTCAATCAAGGAAACACTGCATGTTGGCGAAGGGCATATTGAAGAAGGATCAGCCCAGTGGTTCTTGTGGGAGAACAACTCCATTTGGCTCACTAACTTCACACACCATCAGGCTTCCAAGCAGCTCTCAAGGAAACTCAGTTTTCACACTCTATGCTTAGTGCCCTTTGAGTGCATTAATTAGTAATCAACTTGGCAGAGCATCCCACACAAACGAATGCTCCACATGCGGGTTTCACATGCCACCAACTCCACATCCACAGGCAACTTCAGCGCCACAGCCGTTTTCAGATAGCCCTCAATGCAAAGGCTCTAGACGCAAATATTGGTGTGAGAGCTAATTCAATCAAGGAAACACTGCATGTTGGTGAAGGGCATATTGAAGAAGGATCAGCCGAGTGGTTCTTGTGGGAGAACAACTCCATTTGGCTCACTAACTTCACACACCATCAGGCTTCCAAGCAGCTCTCAAGGAAACTCAGTTTTCACACTCTATGCTTAGTGCACTTTGAGTGCCTAGGACTGAAATGAAGCTTGGTGAACATTCCACACCAACGAATGCTCCACATGCGGGTTTCACATGCCTCCAACTCCACATTCACAGGCAACTTCAGCGCCACAGCCGTTTTCAGATAGCCCTCAATGCAAGGGCTCTCGACACAAATATTGGTGTGAGAGCTAATTCAATCAAGGAAACACTGCATGTTGGTGAAGGGCATATTGAAGAAGGATCAGCCGAGTGGTTCTTCTGGGAGAACAACTCCATTTGGCTCACTAACTTCACACACCATCAGGCTTCCAAGCAGCTCTCAAGGAAACTCAGTTTTCACACTCTATGCTTAGTGCCCTTTGAGTGCATTAATTAGTAATCAACTTGGCAGAGCATCCCACACAAACGAATGCTCCACATGCGGGTTTCACATGCCACCAACTCCACATTCACAGGCAACTTCAGCGCCACAGCCGTTTTCAGATAGCCCTCAATGCAAAGGCTCTCGACGCAAATATTGGTGTGAGAGCTAATTCAATCAAGGAAACACTGCATGTTGGTGAAGGGCATATTGAAGAAAGATCAGCCGAGTTTTTCTTGTGGGAGAACAAGTCCATTTGGCTCACTAACTTCACACACCATCAGGCTTCCAAGCAGCTCTCAAGGAAACTCAGTTTTCACACTCTATGCTTAGTGCACTTTGAGTGCCTAGGACTGAAATGAAGCTTGGTGAGCATCCCACACAAACGAATGCTCCACATGCGGGTTTCACATGCCACCAACTCCACATTCACAGGCAACTTCAGCGCCACAGCCGTTTTCAGATAGCCCTCAATGCAAAGGCTCTAGACGCAAATATTGGTGTGAGAGCTAATTCAATCAAGGAAACACTGCATGTTGGTGAAGGGCATATTGAAGAAGGATCAGCCGAGTGGTTCTTGTAGGAGAACAACTCCATTTGGCTCACTAACTTCACACACCATCAGGCTTCCAAGCACCTCTCAAGGAAACTCAGTTTTCACACTCTATGCTTAGTGCACTTTGAGTGCCTAGGACTGAAATGATGCTTGGTGAGCATCCCACACAAACGAATGCTCCACATGCGGGTTTCACATGCCACCAACTCCACATTCACTGGCAACTTCAGCGCCACAGCCGTTTTCAGATAGCCCTCAATGCAAAGGCTCTAGACGCAAATATTGGTGTGAGAGCTAATTCAATCAAGGAAACACTGCATGTTGGTGAAGGGCATATTGAAGAAGGATCAGCCGAGTGGTTCTTGTGGGAGAACAACTCCTTTTGCCTCACTAACTTCACACACCATCAGGCTTCCAAGCAGCTCTCAAGGAAACTCAGTTTTCACACTCTATGCTTAGTGCCCTTTGAGTGCATTATCTAGGAATGAACCTGGTAGAGCATCGCACACAAACGAATGCTCCACATGCGGGTTTCACATGCCACCAACTCCACATTCACAGGCAACTTCAGCGCCACAGCCGTTTTCAGATAGCCCTCAATGCAAAGGCTCTAGACGCAAATATTGGTGTGAGAGCTAATTCAATCAAGGAAACACTGCATGTTGGCGAAGGGCATATTGAAGAAGGATCAGCCCAGTGGTTCTTGTGGGAGAACAACTCCATTTGGCTCACTAACTTCACACACCATCAGGCTTCCAAGCAGCTCTCAAGGAAACTCAGTTTTCACACTCTATGCTTAGTGCCCTTTGAGTGCATTAATTAGTAATCAACTTGGCAGAGCATCCCACACAAACGAATGCTCCACATGCGGGTTTCACATGCCACCAACTCCACATCCACAGGCAACTTCAGCGCCACAGCCGTTTTCAGATAGCCCTCAATGCAAAGGCTCTAGACGCAAATATTGGTGTGAGAGCTAATTCAATCAAGGAAACACTGCATGTTGGTGAAGGGCATATTGAAGAAGGATCAGCCGAGTGGTTCTTGTGGGAGAACAACTCCATTTGGCTCACTAACTTCACACACCATCAGGCTTCCAAGCAGCTCTCAAGGAAACTCAGTTTTCACACTCTATGCTTAGTGCACTTTGAGTGCCTAGGACTGAAATGAAGCTTGGTGAACATTCCACACCAACGAATGCTCCACATGCGGGTTTCACATGCCTCCAACTCCACATTCACAGGCAACTTCAGCGCCACAGCCGTTTTCAGATAGCCCTCAATGCAAGGGCTCTCGACACAAATATTGGTGTGAGAGCTAATTCAATCAAGGAAACACTGCATGTTGGTGAAGGGCATATTGAAGAAGGATCAGCCGAGTGGTTCTTCTGGGAGAACAACTCCATTTGGCTCACTAACTTCACACACCATCAGGCTTCCAAGCAGCTCTCAAGGAAACTCAGTTTTCACACTCTATGCTTAGTGCCCTTTGAGTGCATTAATTAGTAATCAACTTGGCAGAGCATCCCACACAAACGAATGCTCCACATGCGGGTTTCACATGCCACCAACTCCACATTCACAGGCAACTTCAGCGCCACAGCCGTTTTCAGATAGCCCTCAATGCAAAGGCTCTCGACGCAAATATTGGTGTGAGGAGCTAATTCAATCAAGGAAACACTGCATGTTGGTGAAGGGCATATTGAAGAAAGATCAGCCGAGTTTTTCTTGTGGGAGAACAAGTCCATTTGGCTCACTAACTTCACACACCATCAGGCTTCCAAGCAGCTCTCAAGGAAACTCAGTTTTCACACTCTATGCTTAGTGCACTTTGAGTGCCTAGGACTGAAATGAAGCTTGGTGAGCATCCCACACAAACGAATGCTCCACATGCGGGTTTCACATGCCACCAACTCCACATTCACAGGCAACTTCAGCGCCACAGCCGTTTTCAGATAGCCCTCAATGCAAAGGCTCTAGACGCAAATATTGGTGTGAGAGCTAATTCAATCAAGGAAACACTGCATGTTGGTGAAGGGCATATTGAAGAAGGATCAGCCGAGTCGTTCTTGTAGGAGAACAACTCCATTTGGCTCACTAACTTCACACACCATCAGGCTTCCAAGCACCTCTCAAGGAAACTCAGTTTTCACACTCTATGCTTAGTGACCTTTGAGTGCCTAGGACTGAAATGATGCTTGGTGAGCATCCCACACAAACGAATGCTCCACATGCGGGTTTCACATGCCACCAACTCCACATTCACTGGCAACTTCAGCGCCACAGCCGTTTTCAGATAGCCCTCAATGCAAAGGCTCTAGACGCAAATATTGGTGTGAGAGCTAATTCAATCAAGGAAACACTGCATGTTGGTGAAGGGCATATTGAAGAAGGATCAGCCGAGTGGTTCTTGTGGGAGAACAACTCCTTTTGCCTCACTAACTTCACACACCATCAGGCTTCCAAGCAGCTCTCAAGGAAACTCAGTTTTCACACTCTATGCTTAGTGCCCTTTGAGTGCATTATCTAGGAATGAACCTGGTAGAGCATCGCACACAAACGAATGCTCCACATGCGGGTTTCACATGCCACCAACTCCACATTCACAGGCAACTTCAGCGCCACAGCCGTTTTCAGATAGCCCTCAATGCAAAGGCTCTAGACGCAAATATTGGTGTGAGAGCTAATTCAATCAAGGAAACACTGCATGTTCGGCGAAGGGCATATTGAAGAAGGATCAGCCCAGTGGTTCTTGTGGGAGAACAACTCCATTTGGCTCACTAACTTCACACACCATCAGGCTTCCAAGCAGCTCTCAAGGAAACTCAGTTTTCACACTCTATGCTTAGTGCCCTTTGAGTGCATTAATTAGTAATCAACTTGGCAGAGCATCCCACACAAACGAATGCTCCACATGCGGGTTTCACATGCCACCAACTCCACATCCACAGGCAACTTCAGCGCCACAGCCGTTTTCAGATAGCCCTCAATGCAAAGGCTCTCGACGCAAATATTGGTGTGAGAGCTAATTCAATCAAGGAAACACTGCATGTTGGTGAAGGGCATATTGAAGAAGGATCAGCCGAGTGGTTCTTGTGGGAGAACAAGTCCATTTGGCTCACTAACTTCACACACCATCAGGCTTCCAAGCAGCTCTCAAGGAAACTCAGTTTTCACACTCTATGCTTAGTGAACTTTGAGTGCCTAGGACTGAAATGAAGCTTGGTGAACATTCACACCAACGAATGCTCCACATGCGGGTTTCACATGCCTCCAACTCCACATTCACAGGCAACTTCAGCGCCACAGCCGTTTTCAGATAGCCCTCAATGCAAGGGCTCTCGACGCAAATATTGGTGTGAGAGCTAATTCAATCAAGGAAACACTGCATGTTGGTGAAGGGCATATTGAAGAAAGATCAGCCTAGTGGTTCTTGTGGGAAAAGAACTCCATTTGGCTCACTAACTTCACACACCATCAGGCTTCCAAGCAGCTCTCAAGGAAACTCAGTTTTCACACACTATGCTTAGTGCCCTTTGAGTGCCTAGGACTGAAATGATGCTTGGTGAGCATCCCACACAAACGAATGCTCCACATGCGAGTTTCACATGCCACCAACTCCACATTCACAGGCAACTTCAGCGCCACAGCCGTTTTCAGATAGCCCTCAATGCAAAGGCTCTCGACGCAAATATTGGTGTGAGAGCTAATTCAATCAAGGAAACACTGCATGTTGGTGAAGGGCATATTGAAGAAGGATCAGCCGAGTGGTTCTTGTGGGAGAACAACTCCATTTGGCTCACTAACTTCACACACCATCAGGCTTCCAAGCAGCTCTCAAGGAAACTCAGTTTTCACACTCTATGCTTAGTGCCCTTTGAGTGCATTATCTAGGAATGAACCTGGTAGAGCATTCCACACGAACGAATGCTCCACATGCGGGTTTCACATGCCACCAACTCCACATTCACAGGCAACTTCAGCGCCACAGCCGTTTTCAGATAGCCCTCAATGCAAAGGCTCTCGACGCAAATATTGGTGTGAGAGCTAATTCAATCAAGGAAACACTGCATGTTGGTGAAGGGCATATTGAAGAAGGATCAGCCTAGTGGTTCTTGTGGGAAAAGAACTCCATTTGGCTCACTAACTTCACACACCATCAGGCTTCCAAGCAGCTCTCAAGGAAACTCAGTTTTCACACTCTATGCTTAGTGCACTTTGAGTGCATTATCCAGGAATGAACCTGGTAGAGCATCCACACAAACGAATGCTCCACATGCGGGTTTCACATGCCACCAACTCCACATCCACAGGCAACTTCAGCGCCACAGCCGTTTTCAGATAGCCCTCAATGCAAAGGCTCTAGACGCAAATATTGGTGTGAGAGCTAATTCAATCAAGGAAACACTGCATGTTGGTGAAGGGCATATTGAAGAAGGATCAGCCGAGTGGTTCTTGTGGGAGAACAAGTCCATTTGGCTCACTAACTTCACACACCATCAGGCTTCCAAGCAGCTCTCAAGGAAACTCAGTTTTCACACTCTATGCTTAGTGCACTTTGAGTGCTAGGACTGAAATGAAGCTTGGTGAGCATCCCACACCAACGAATGCTCCACATGCGGGTTTCACATGCCTCCAACTCCACATTCACAGGCAACTTCAGCGCCACAGCCGTTTTCAGATAGCCCTCAATGCAAGGGATCTCGACACAAATATTGGTGTGAGAGCTAATTCAATCAAGGAAACACTGCATGTTGGTGAAGGGCATATTGAAGAAGGATCAGCCGAGTGGTTCTTGTGGGAGAACAACTCCATTTGGCTCACTAACTTCACACACCATCAGGCTTCCAAGCAGCTCTCAAGGAAACTCAGTTTTCACACTCTATGCTTAGTGCCCTTTGAGTGCATTAATTAGTAATCAACTTGGCAGATCATCCCACACAAACGAATGCTCCACATGCGGGTTTCACATGCCACCAACTCCACATTCACAGGCAACTTCAGCGCCACAGCCGTTTTCAGATAGCCCTCAATGCAAAGGCTCTCGACGCAAATATTGGTGTGAGAGCTAATTCAATCAAGGAAACACTGCATGTTGGTGAAGGGCATATTGAAGAAAGATCAGCCTAGTGGTTCTTGTGGGAGAACAAGTCCATTTGGCTCACTAACTTCACACACCATCAGGCTTCCAAGCAGCTCTCAAGGAAACTCAGTTTTCACACTCTATGCTTAGTGCACTTTGAGTGCCTAGGACTGAAATGAAGCTTGGTGAGCATCCCACACAAACGAATGCTCCACATGCGGGTTTCACATGCCACCAACTCCACATTCACAGGCAACTTCAGCGCCACAGCCGTTTTCAGATAGCCCTCAATGCAAAGGCTCTAGACGCAAATATTGGTGTGAGAGCTAATCAATCAAGGAAACACTGCATGTTGGTGAAGGGCATATTGAAGAAGGATCAGCCGAGTGGTTCTTGTAGGAGAACAACTCCATTTGTCTCACTAACTTCACACACCATCAGGCTTCCAAGCAGCTCTCAAGGAAACTCAGTTTTCACACTCTATGCTTAGTGCACTTTGAGTGCATTATCCAGGAATGAACCTGGTACAGCATCCCACACAAACGAATGCTCCACATGCGGGTTTCACATGCCACCAACTCCACATTCACAGGCAACTTCAGCGCCACAGCGGTTTTCAGATAGCCCTCAATGCAAAGGCTCTAGACGCAAATATTGGTGTGAGAGCTAATTCAATCAAGGAAACACTGCATGTTGGCGAAGGGCATATTGAAGAAGGATCAGCCCAGTGGTTCTTGTGGGAGAACAACTCCATTTGGCTCACTAACTTCACACACCATCAGGCTTCCAAGCAGCTCTCAAGGAAACTCAGTTTTCACACTCTATGCTTAGTGCCCTTTGAGTGCATTAATTAGTAATCAACTTGGCAGAGCATCCCACACAAACGAATGCTCCACATGCGGGTTTCACATGCCACCAACTCCACATCCACAGGCAACTTCAGCGCCACAGCCGTTTTCAGATAGCCCTCAATGCAAAGGCTCTAGACGCAAATATTGGTGTGAGAGCTAATTCAATCAAGGAAACACTGCATGTTGGTGAAGGGCATATTGAAGAAGGATCAGCCGAGTGGTTCTTGTGGGAGAACAACTCCATTTGGCTCACTAACTTCACACACCATCAGGCTTCCAAGCAGCTCTCAAGGAAACTCAGTTTTCACACTCTATGCTTAGTGCACTTTGAGTGCCTAGGACTGAAATGAAGCTTGGTGACATTCCACACCAACGAATCCTCCACATGCGGGTTTCACATGCCTCCAACTCCACATTCACAGGCAACTTCAGCGCCACAGCCGTTTTCAGATAGCCCTCAATGCAAGGGCTCTCGACACAAATATTGGTGTGAGAGCTAATTCAATCAAGGAAACACTGCATGTTGGTGAAGGGCATATTGAAGAAGGATCAGCCGAGTGGTTCTTCTGGGAGAACAACTCCATTTGGCTCACTAACTTCACACACCATCAGGCTTCCAAGCAGCTCTCAAGGAAACTCAGTTTTCACACTCTATGCTTAGTGCCCTTTGAGTGCATTAATTAGTAATCAACTTGGCAGAGCATCCCACACAAACGAATGCTCCACATGCGGGTTTCACATGCCACCAACTCCACATTCACAGGCAACTTCAGCGCCACAGCCGTTTTCAGATAGCCCTCAATGCAAAGGCTCTCGACGCAAATATTGGTGTGAGAGCTAATTCAATCAAGGAAACACTGCATGTTGGTGAAGGGCATATTGAAGAAAGATCAGCCGAGTTTTTCTTGTGGGAGAACAAGTCCATTTGGCTCACTAACTTCACACACCATCAGGCTTCCAAGCAGCTCTCAAGGAAACTCAGTTTTCACACTCTATGCTTAGTGCACTTTGAGTGCCTAGGACTGAAATGAAGCTTGGTGAGCATCCACACAAACGAATGCTCCACATGCGGGTTTCACATGCCACCAACTCCACATTCACAGGCAACTTCAGCGCCACAGCCGTTTTCAGATAGCCCTCAATGCAAAGGCTCTAGACGCAAATATTGGTGTGAGAGCTAATTCAATCAAGGAAACACTGCATGTTGGTGAAGGGCATATTGAAGAAGGATCAGCCGAGTGGTTCTTGTAGGAGAACAACTCCATTTGTCTCACTAACTTCACACACCATCAGGCTTCCAAGCAGCTCTCAAGGAAACTCAGTTTTCACACTCTATGCTTAGTGCACTTTGAGTGCATTATCCAGGAATGAACCTGGTAGAGCATCCCACACAAACGAATGCTCCACATGCGGGTTTCACATGCCACCAACTCCACATTCACAGGCAACTTCAGCGCCACAGCGGTTTTCAGATAGCCCTCAATGCAAAGGCTCTAGACGCAAATATTGGTGTGAGAGCTAATTCAATCAAGGAAACACTGCATGTTGGCGAAGGGCATATTGAAGAAGGATCAGCCCAGTGGTTCTTGTGTGAGAACAACTCCATTTGGCTCACTAACTTCACACACCATCAGGCTTCCAAGCAGCTCTCAAGGAAACTCAGTTTTCACACTCTATGCTTAGTGCCCTTTGAGTGCATTAATTAGTAATCAACTTGGCAGAGCATCCCACACAAACGAATGCTCCACATGCGGGTTTCACATGCCACCAACTCCACATCCACAGGCAACTTCAGCGCCACAGCCGTTTTCAGATAGCCCTCAATGCAAAGGCTCTAGACGCAAATATTGGTGTGAGAGCTAATTCAATCAAGGAAACACTGCATGTTGGTGAAGGGCATATTGAAGAAGGATCAGCCTAGTGGTTCTTGTGGGAGAACAACTCCATTTGGCTCACTAACTTCACACACCATCAGGCTTCCAAGCAGCTCTCAAGGAAACTCAGTTTTCACACTCTATGCTTAGTGCACTTTGAGTGCCTAGGACTGAAATGAAGCTTGGTGAACATTCCACACCAACGAATGCTCCACATGCGGGTTTCACATGCCTCCAACTCCACATTCACAGGCAACTTCAGCGCCACAGCCGTTTTCAGATAGCCCTCAATGCAAGGGCTCTCGACACAAATATTGGTGTGAGAGCTAATTCAATCAAGGAAACACTGCATGTTGGTGAAGGGCATATTGAAGAAGGATCAGCCGAGTGGTTCTTCTGGGAGAACAACTCCATTTGGCTCACTAACTTCACACACCATCAGGCTTCCAAGCAGCTCTAAAGGAAACTCAGTTTTCACACTCTATGCTTAGTGCCCTTTGAGTGGATTAATTAGTAATCAACTTGGCAGAGCATCCCACACAAACGAATGCTCCACATGCGGGTTTCACATGCCACCAACTCCACATTCACAGGCAACTTCAGCGCCACAGCCGTTTTCAGATAGCCCTCAATGCAAAGGCTCTCGACGCAAATATTGGTGTGAGAGCTAATTCAATCAAGGAAACACTGCATGTTGGTGAAGGGCATATTGAAGAAAGATCAGCCGAGTTTTTCTTGTGGAGAACAAGTCCATTTGGCTCACTAACTTCACACACCATCAGGCTTCCAAGCAGCTCTCAAGGAAACTCAGTTTTCACACTCTATGCTTAGTGCCCTTTGAGTGCCTAGGACTGAAATGAAGCTTGGTGAGCATCCCACACAAACGAATGCTCCACATGCGGCTTTCACATGCCACCAACTCCACATTCACAGGCAACTTCAGCGCCACAGCCGTTTTCAGATAGCCCTCAATGCAAAGGCTCTAGACGCAAATATTGGTGTGAGAGCTAATTCAATCAAGGAAACACTGCATGTTGGTGAAGGGCATATTGAAGAAGGATCAGCCGAGTGGTTCTTGTAGGAGAACAAGTCCATTTGGCTCACTAACTTCACACACCATCAGGCTTCCAAGCACCTCTCAAGGAAACTCAGTTTTCACACTCTATGCTTAGTGACCTTTGAGTGCCTAGGACTGAAATGATGCTTGGTGAGCATCCCACACAAACGAATGCTCCACATGCGGGTTTCACATGCCACCAACTCCACATTCACTGGCAACTTCAGCGCCACAGCCGTTTTCAGATAGCCCTCAATGCAAAGGCTCTAGACGCAAATATTGGTGTGAGAGCTAATTCAATCAAGGAAACACTGCATGTTGGTGAAGGGCATATTGAAGAAGGATCAGCCGAGTGGTTCTTGTGGGAGAACAACTCCTTTTGCCTCACTAACTTCACACACCATCAGGCTTCCAAGCAGCTCTCAAGGAAACTCAGTTTTCACACTCTATGCTTAGTGCCCTTTGAGTGCATTATCTAGGAATGAACCTGGTAGAGCATCGCACACAAACGAATGCTCCACATGCGGGTTTCACATGCCACCAACTCCACATTCACAGGCAACTTCAGCGCCACAGCGGTTTTCAGATAGCCCTCAATGCAAAGGCTCTAGACGCAAATATTGGTGTGAGAGCTAATTCAATCAAGGAAACACTGCATGTTGGCGAAGGGCATATTGAAGAAGGATCAGCCAGTGGTTCTTGTGGAGAACAACTCCATTTGGCTCACTAACTTCACACACCATCAGGCTTCCAAGCAGCTCTCAAGGAAACTCAGTTTTCACACTCTATGCTTAGTGCCCTTTGAGTGCATTAATTAGTAATCAACTTGGCAGAGCATCCCACACAAACGAATGCTCCACATGCGGGTTTCACATGCCACCAACTCCACATCCACAGGCAACTTCAGCGCCACAGCCGTTTTCAGATAGCCCTCAATGCAAAGGCTCTCGACGCAAATATTGGTGTGAGAGCTAATTCAATCAAGGAAACACTGCATGTTGGTGAAGGGCATATTGAAGAAGGATCAGCCGAGTGGTTCTTGTGGGAGAACAAGTCCATTTGGCTCACTAACTTCACACACCATCAGGCTTCCAAGCAGCTCTCAAGGAAACTCAGTTTTCACACTCTATGCTTAGTGAACTTTGAGTGCCTAGGACTGAAATGAAGCTTGGTGAACATTCCACACCAACGAATGCTCCACGTGCGGGTTTCACATGCCTCCAACTCCACATTCACAGGCAACTTCAGCGCCACAGCCGTTTTCAGATAGCCCTCAATGCAAAGGCTCTCGCAAATATTGGTGTGAGAGCTAATTCAATCAAGGAAACACTGCATGTTGGTGAAGGGCATATTGAAGAAGGATCAGCCGAGTGGTTCTTGTGGGAGAACAACTCCATTTGGCTCACTAACTTCACACACCATCAGGCTTCCAAGCAGCTCTCAAGGAAACTCAGTTTTCACACTCTATGCTTAGTGCCCTTTGAGGAGTGCATTATCTAGGAATGAACCTGGTAGAGCATTCCACACGAACGAATGCTCCACATGCGGGTTTCACATGCCACCAACTCCACATTCACAGGCAACTTCAGCGCCACAGCCGTTTTCAGGTAGCCCTCAATGCAAAGGCTCTAGACGCAAATATTGGTGTGAGAGCTAATTCAATCAAGGAAACACTGCATGTTGGTGAAGGGCATATTGAAGAAGGATCAGCCTAGTGGTTCTTGTGGGAAAAGAACTCCATTTGGCTCACTAACTTCACACACCATCAGGCTTCCAAGCAGCTCTCAAGGAAACTCAGTTTTCACACTCTATGCTTAGTGCACTTTGAGTGCATTATCCAGGAATGAACCTGGTAGAGCATCCCACACAAACGAATGCTCCACATGCGGGTTTCACATGCCACCAACTCCACATCCACAGGCAACTTCAGCGCCACAGCCGTTTTCAGATAGCCCTCAATGCAAAGGCTCTAGACGCAAATATTGGTGTGAGAGCTAATTCAATCAAGGAAACACTGCATGTTGGTGAAGGGCATATTGAAGAAGGATCAGCCGAGTGGTTCTTGTGGGAGAACAAGTCCATTTGGCTCACTAACTTCACACACCATCAGGCTTCCAAGCAGCTCTCAAGGAAACTCAGTTTTCACACTCTATGCTTAGTGCACTTTGAGTGCCTAGGACTGAAATGAAGCTTGGTGAGCATCCCACACCAACGAATGCTCCACATGCGGGTTTCACATGCCTCCAACTCCACATTCACAGGCAACTTCAGCGCCACAGCCCTTTTCAGATAGCCCTCAATGCAAGGGATCTCGACACAAATATTGGTGTGAGAGCTAATTCAATCAAGGAAACACTGCATGTTGGTGAAGGGCATATTGAAGAAGGATCAGCCGAGTGGTTCTTGTGGGAGAACAACTCCATTTGGCTCACTAACTTCACACACCATCAGGCTTCCAAGCAGCTCTCAAGGAAACTCAGTTTTCACACTCTATGCTTAGTGCCCTTTGAGTGCATTAATTAGTAATCAACTTGGCAGATCATCCCACACAAACGAATGCTCCACATGCGGGTTTCACATGCCACCAACTACACATTCACAGGCAACTTCAGCGCCACAGCCGTTTTCAGATAGCCCTCAATGCAAAGGCTCTCGACGCAAATATTGGTGTGAGAGCTAATTCAATCAAGGAAACACTGCATGTTGGTGAAGGGCATATTGAAGAAAGATCAGCCGAGTTTTTCTTGTGGGAGAACAAGTCCATTTGGCTCACTAACTTCACACACCATCAGGCTTCCAAGCAGCTCTCAAGGAAACTCAGTTTTCACACTCTATGCTTAGTGCACTTTGAGTGCCTAGGACTGAAATGAAGCTTGGTGAGCATCCCACACAAACGAATGCTCCACATGCGGGTTTCACATGCCACCAACTCCACATTCACAGGCAACTTCAGCGCCACAGCCGTTTTCAGATAGCCCTCAATGCAAAGGCTCTAGACGCAAATATTGGTGTGAGAGCTAATTCAATCAAGGAAACACTGCATGTTGGTGAAGGGCATATTGAAGAAGGATCAGCCGAGTGGTTCTTGTAGGAGAACAACTCCATTTGGCTCACTGACTTCACACACCATCAGGCTTCCAAGCACCTCTCAAGGAAACTCAGTTTTCACACTCTATGCTTAGTGACCTTTGAGTGCCTAGGACTGAAATGATGCTTGGTGAGCATCCCACACAAACGAATGCTCCACATGCGGGTTTCACATGCCACCAACTCCACATTCACTGGCAACTTCAGCGCCACAGCCGTTTTCAGATAGCCCTCAATGCAAAGGCTCTAGACGCAAATATTGGTGTGAGAGCTAATTCAATCAAGGAAACACTGCATGTTGGTGAAGGGCATATTGAAGAAGGATCAGCCGAGTGGTTCTTGTGGGAGAACAACTCCTTTTGCCTCACTAACTTCACACACCATCAGGCTTCCAAGCAGCTCTCAAGGAAACTCAGTTTTCACACTCTATGCTTAGTGCCCTTTGAGTGCATTATCTAGGAATGAACCTGGTAGAGCATCGCACACAAACGAATGCTCCACATGCGGGTTTCACATGCCACCAACTCCACATTCACAGGCAACTTCAGCGCCACAGCGGTTTTCAGATAGCCCTCAATGCAAAGGCTCTAGACGCAAATATTGGTGTGAGAGCTAATTCAATCAAGGAAACACTGCATGTTGGCGAAGGGCATATTGAAGAAGGATCAGCCCAGTGGTTCTTGTGGGAGAACAACTCCATTTGGCTCACTAACTTCACACACCATCAGGCTTCCAAGCAGCTCTCAAGGAAACTCAGTTTTCACACTCTATGCTTAGTGCCCTTTGAGTGCATTAATTAGTAATCAACTTGGCAGAGCATCCCACACAAACGAATGCTCCACATGCGGGTTTCACATGCCACCAACTCCACATCCACAGGCAACTTCAGCGCCACAGCCGTTTTCAGATAGCCCTCAATGCAAAGGCTCTCGACGCAAATATTGGTGTGAGAGCTAATTCAATCAAGGAAACACTGCATGTTGGTGAGGGCATATTGAAGAAGGATCAGCCGAGTGGTTCTTGTGGGAGAACAAGTCCATTTGGCTCACTAACTTCACACACCATCAGGCTTCCAAGCAGCTCTCAAGGAAACTCAGTTTTCACACTCTATGCTTAGTGCACTTTGAGTGCCTAGGACTGAAATGAAGCTTGGTGAGCATCCCACACCAACGAATGCTCCACATGCGGGTTTCACATGCCTCCAACTCCACATTCACAGGCAACTTCAGCGCCACAGCCGTTTTCAGATAGCCCTCAATGCAAGGGATCTCGACACAAATATTGGTGTGAGAGCTAATTCAATCAAGGAAACACTGCATGTTGGTGAAGGGCATATTGAAGAAGGATCAGCCGAGTGGTTCTTGTGGGAGAACAACTCCATTTGGCTCACTAACTTCACACACCATCAGGCTTCCAAGCAGCTCTCAAGGAAACTCAGTTTTCACACTCTATGCTTAGTGCCCTTTGAGTGCATTAATTAGTAATCAACTTGGCAGATCATCCCACACAAACGAATGCTCCACATGCGGGTTTCACATGCCACCAACTCCACATTCACAGGCAACTTCAGCGCCACAGCCGTTTTCAGATAGCCCTCAATGCAAAGGCTCTCGACGCAAATATTGGTGTGAGAGCTAATTCAATCAAGGAAACACTGCATGTTGGTGAAGGGCATATTGAAGAAAGATCAGCCTAGTGGTTCTTGTGGGAGAACAAGTCCATTTGGCTCACTAACTTCACACACCATCAGGCTTCCAAGCAGCTCTCAAGGAAACTCAGTTTTCACACTCTATGCTTAGTGCACTTTGAGTGCCTAGGACTGAATGAAGCTTGGTGAGCATCCCACACAAACGAATGCTCCACATGCGGGTTTCACATGCCACCAACTCCACATTCACAGGCAACTTCAGCGCCACAGCCGTTTTCAGATAGCCCTCAATGCAAAGGCTCTAGACGCAAATATTGGTGTGAGAGCTAATTCAATCAAGGAAACACTGCATGTTGGTGAAGGGCATATTGAAGAAGGATCAGCCGAGTGGTTCTTGTAGGAGAACAACTCCATTTGTCTCACTAACTTCACACACCATCAGGCTTCCAAGCAGCTCTCAAGGAAACTCAGTTTTCACACTCTATGCTTAGTGCACTTTGAGTGCATTATCCAGGAATGAACCTGGTAGAGCATCCCACACAAACGAATGCTCCACATGCGGGTTTCACATGCCACCAACTCCACATTCACAGGCAACTTCAGCGCCACAGCGGTTTTCAGATAGCCCTCAATGCAAAGGCTCTAGACGCAAATATTGGTGTGAGAGCTAATTCAATCAAGGAAACACTGCATGTTGGTGAAGGGCATATTGAAGAAGGATCAGCCGAGTGGTTCTTGTGGGAGAACAACTCCATTTGGCTCACTAACTTCACACACCATCAGGCTTCCAAGCACCTCTCAAGGAAACTCAGTTTTCACACTCTATGCTTAGTGCCCTTTGAGTGCCTAGGACTGAAATGATGCTTGGTGAGCATCCCACACAAACGAATGCTCCACATGCGGGTTTCACATGCCACCAACTCCACATTCACTGGCAACTTCAGCGCCACAGCCGTTTTCAGATAGCCCTCAATGCAAAGGCTCTAGACGCAAATATTGGTGTGAGAGCTAATTCAATCAAGGAAACACTGCATGTTGGTGAAGGGCATATTGAAGAAGGATCAGCCGAGTGGTTCTTGTGGGAGAACAACTCCTTTTGCCTCACTAACTTCACACACCATCAGGCTTCCAAGCAGCTCTCAAGGAAACTCAGTTTTCACACTCTATGCTTAGTGCCCTTTGAGTGCATTATCTAGGAATGAACCTGGTAGAGCATCGCACACAAACGAATGCTCCACATGCGGGTTTCACATGCCACCAACTCCACATTCACAGGCAACTTCAGCGCCACAGCCGTTTTCAGATAGCCCTCAATGCAAAGGCTCTAGACGCAAATATTGGTGTGAGAGCTAATTCAATCAAGGAAACACTGCATGTTGGCGAAGGGCATATTGAAGAAGGATCAGCCCAGTGGTTCTTGTGGGAGAACAACTCCATTTGGCTCACTAACTTCACACACCATCAGGCTTCCAAGCAGCTCTCAAGGAAACTCAGTTTTCACACTCTATGCTTAGTGCCCTTTGAGTGCATTAATTAGTAATCAACTTGGCAGAGCATCCCACACAAACGAATGCTCCACATGCGGGTTTCACATGCCACCAACTCCACATCCACAGGCAACTTCAGCGCCACAGCCGTTTTCAGATAGCCCTCAATGCAAAGGCTCTAGACGCAAATATTGGTGTGAGAGCTAATTCAATCAAGGAAACACTGCATGTTGGTGAAGGGCATATTGAAGAAGGATCAGCCGAGTGGTTCTTGTGGGAGAACAAGTCCATTTGGCTCACTAACTTCACACACCATCAGGCTTCCAAGCAGCTCTCAAGGAAACTCAGTTTCACACTCTATGCTTAGTGAACTTTGAGTGCCTAGGACTGAAATGAAGCTTGGTGAACATTCCACACCAACGAATGCTCCACATGCGGGTTTCACATGCCTCCAACTCCACATTCACAGGCAACTTCAGCGCCACAGCCGTTTTCAGATAGCCCTCAATGCAAGGTCTCTCGACGCAAATATTGGTGTGAGAGCTAATTCAATCAAGGAAACACTGCATGTTGGTGATGGGCATATTGAAGAAAGATCAGCCTAGTGGTTCTTGTGGGAAAAGAACTCCATTTGGCTCACTAACTTCACACACCATCAGGCTTCCAAGCAGCTCTCAAGGAAACTCAGTTTTCACACACTATGCTTAGTGCCCTTTGAGTGCCTAGGACTGAAATGATGCTTGGTGAGCATCCCACACAAACGAATGCTCCACATGCTAGTTTCACATGCCACCAACTCCACATTCACAGGCAACTTCAGCGCCACAGCCGTTTTCAGATAGCCCTCAATGCAAAGGCTCTCGACGCAAATATTGGTGTGAGAGCTAATTCAATCAAGGAAACACTGCATGTTGGTGAAGGGCATATTGAAGAAGGATCAGCTGAGTGGTTCTTGTGGGAGAACAAGTCCATTTGGCTCACTAACTTCACACACCATCAGGCTTCCAAGCAGCTCTCAAGGAAACTCAGTTTTCACACTCTATGCTTAGTGCCCTTTGAGTGCATTATCTAGGAATGAACCTGGTAGAGCATTCCACACAAACGAATGCTCCACATGCGGGTTTCACATGCCACCAACTCCACATTCACAGGCAACTTCAGCGCCACAGCCCTTTTCAGATAGCCCTCAATGCAAAGGCTCTCGACGCAAATATTGGTGTGAGAGCTAATTCAATCAAGGAAACACTGCATGTTGGTGAAGGGCATATTGAAGAAGGATCAGCCGAGTGGTTCTTGTGGGAGAACAACTCCATTTGGCTCACTAACTTCACACACCATCAGGCTTCCAAGCAGCTCTAAAGGAAACTCAGTTTTCACACTCTATGCTTAGTGCCCTTTGAGTGCATTATGTAGGAATGAACCTGGTAGAGCATCCCACACAAACGAATGCTCCACATGCGGGTTTCACATGCCACCAACTCCACATTCACAGGCAACTTCAGCGCCACAGCCGTTTTCAGATAGCTCTCAATGCAAAGGCTCTCGACGCAAATATTGGTGTGAGAGCTAATTCAATCAAGGAAACACTGCATGTTGGTGAAGGGCATATTGAAGAAGGATCAGCCGAGTGGTTCTTGTGGGAGAACAACTCCATTTGGCTCACTAACTTCACACACCATCAGGCTTCCAAGCAGCTCTCAAGGAAACTCAGTTTTCACACTCTATGCTTAGTGCCCTTTGAGTGCATTATCTAGGAATGAACCTGGTAGAGCATTCCACACAAACAAATGCTCCACATGCGGGTTTCACATGCCACCAACTCCACATTCACAGGCAACTTCAGCGCCACAGCCGTTTTCAGATAGCCCTCAATGCAAAGGCTCTAGACGCAAATATTGGTGTGAGAGCTAATTCAATCAAGGAAACACTGCATGTTGGTGAATGGCATATTGAAGAAGGATCAGCCGAGTGGTTCTTGTGGGAAAAGAACTCCATTTGGCTCACTAACTTCACACACCATCAGGCTTCCAAGCAGCTCTCAAGGAAACTCAGTTTTCACACTCTATGCTTAGTGACCTTTGAGTGCCTAGGACTGAAATGAAGCTTGGTGAGCATCCCACACAAACGAATGCTCCACATGCGGGTTTCACATGCCACCAACTCCACATTCACAGGCAACTTCAGCGCCACAGCCGTTTTCAGATAGCCCTCAATGCAAAGGCTCTAGACGCAAATATTGGTGTGAGAGCTAATTCAATCAAGGAAACACTGCATGTTGGTGAAGGGCATATTGAAGAAGGATCAGCCCAGTGGTTCTTGTGGGAGAACAACTCCATTTGGCTCACTAACTTCACACACCATCAGGCTTCCAAGCAGCTCTCAAGGAAACTCAGTTTTCACACTCTATGCTTAGTGCCCTTTGAGTGCATTATCTAGGAATGAACCTGGTAGAGCATTCCACACAAACGAATGCTCCACATGCGGGTTTCACATGCCACCAACTCCACATTCACAGGCAACTGTAGCGCCACAGCCCTTTTCAGATAGCCCTCAATGCAAAGGCTCTCGACGCAAATATTGGTGTGAGAGCTAATTCAATCAAGGAAACACTGCATGTTGGTGAAGGGCATATTGAAGAAGGATCAGCCGAGTGGTTCTTGTGGGAGAACAACTCCATTTGGCTCACTAACTTCACACACCATCAGGCTTCCAAGCAGCTCTAAAGGAAACTCAGTTTTCACACTCTATGCTTAGTGCCCTTTGAGTGCATTATGTAGGAATGAACCTGGTAGAGCATCCCACACAAACGAATGCTCCACATGCGGGTTTCACATGCCACCAACTCCACATTCACAGGCAACTTCAGCGCCACAGCCGTTTTCAGATAGCTCTCAATGCAAAGGCTCTCGACGCAAATATTGGTGTGAGAGCTAATTCAATTAAGGAAACACTGCATGTTGGTGAAGGGCATATTGAAGAAGGATCAGCCGAGTGGTTCTTGTGGGAGAACAACTCCATTTGGCTCACTAACTTCACACACCCATCAGGCTTCCAAGCAGCTCTCAAGGAAACTCAGTTTTCACACTCTATGCTTAGTGCCCTTTGAGTGCATTATCTAGGAATGAACTGGTAGAGCATTCCACACCAACGAATGCTCCACATGCGGGTTTCACATGCCCACCAACTCCACATTCACAGGCAACTTCAGCGCCACAGCCGTTTTCAGATAGCCCTCAATGCAAAGGCTCTAGACGCAAATATTGGTGTGAGAGCTAATTCAATCAAGGAAACACTGCATGTTGGTGAATGGCATATTGAAGAAGGATCAGCCGAGTGGTTCTTGTGGGAGAACAAGTCCATTTGGCTCACTAACTTCACACACCATCAGGCTTCCAAGCAGCTCTCAAGGAAACTCAGTTTTCACACTCTATGCTTAGTGCACTTTGAGTGCCTGGGACTGAAATGAAGCTTGGTGAGCATTCCACACCAACGAATGCTCCACATGCGGGTTTCACATGCCACCAACTCCACATTCACAGGCAACTTCAGCGCCACAGCCGTTTTCAGATAGCCCTCAATGCAAAGGCTCTCGACGCAAATATTGGTGTGAGAGCTAATTCAATCAAGGAAACACTGCATGTTGGTGAATGGCATATTGAAGAAGGATCAGCCTAGTGGTTCTTGTGGGAAAAGAACTCCATTTGGCTCACTAACTTCACACACCATCAGGCTTCCAAGCAGCTCTCAAGGAAACTCAGTTTTCACACTCTATGCTTAGTGACCTTTGAGTGCATTATCCAGGAATGAACCTGGTAGAGCATCCCACACAAACGAATGCTCCACATGCGGGTTTCACATGCCACCAACTCCACATTCACAGGCAACTTCAGCGCCACAGCGGTTTTCAGATAGCCCTCAATGCAAAGGCTCTAGACGCAAATATTGGTGTGAGAGCTAATTCAATCAAGGAAACACTGCATGTTGGTGAAGGGCATATTGAAGAAGGATCAGCCGAGTGGTTCTTGTGGGAGAACAACTCCTTTTACCTCACTAACTTCACACACCATCAGGCTTCCAAGCAGCTCTCAAGGAAACTCAGTTTTCACACTCTATGCTTAGTGACCTTTGAGTGCCTAGGACTGAAATGAAGCTTGGTGAGCATCCCACACAAACGAATGCTCCACATGCGGGTTTCACATGCCACCAACTCCACATTCACAGGCAACTTCAGCGCCACAGCCGTTTTCAGATAGCCCTCAATGCAAAGGCTCTAGACGCAAATATTGGTGTGAGAGCTAATTCAATCAAGGAAACACTGCATGTTGGTGAAGGGCATATTGAAGAAGGATCAGCCCAGTGGTTCTTGTGGGAGAACAACTCCATTTGGCTCACTAACTTCACACACCATCAGGCTTCCAAGCAGCTCTCAAGGAAACTCAGTTTTCACACTCTATGCTTAGTGCCCTTTGAGTGCATTATCTAGGAATGAACCTGGTAGAGCATTCCACACAAACGAATGCTCCACATGCGGGTTTCACATGCCACCAACTCCACATTCACAGGCAACTGTAGCGCCACAGCCCTTTTCAGATAGCCCTCAATGCAAAAGGCTCTCGACGCAAATATTGGTGTGAGAGCTAATTCAATCAAGGAAACACTGCATGTTGGTGAAGGGCATATTGAAGAAGGATCAGCCGAGTGGTTCTTGTGGGAGAACAACTCCATTTGGCTCACTAACTTCACACACCATCAGGCTTCCAAGCAGCTCTAAAGGAAACTCAGTTTTCACACTCTATGCTTAGTGCCCTTTGAGTGCATTATGTAGGAATGAACCTGGTAGAGCATCCCACACAAACGAATGCTCCACATGCGGGTTTCACATGCCACCAACTCCACATTCACAGGCAACTTCAGCGCCACAGCCGTTTTCAGATAGCTCTCAATGCAAAGGCTCTCGACGCAAATATTGGTGTGAGAGCTAATTCAATCAAGGAAACACTGCATGTTGGTGAAGGGCATATTGAAGAAGGATCAGCCGAGTGGTTCTTGTGGGAGAACAACTCCATTTGGCTCACTAACTTCACACACCATCAGGCTTCCAAGCAGCTCTCAAGGAAACTCAGTTTTCACACTCTATGCTTAGTGCACTTTGAGTGCCTGGGACTGAAATGAAGCTTGGTGAGCATTCCACACCAACGAATGCTCCACATGCGGGTTTCACATGCCACCAACTCCACATTCACAGGCAACTTCAGCGCCACAGCCGTTTTCAGATAGCCCTCAATGCAAAGGCTCTCGACGCAAATATTGGTGTGAGAGCTAATTCAATCAAGGAAACACTGCATGTTGGTGAATGGCATATTGAAGAAGGATCAGCCTAGTGGTTCTTGTGGGAAAAGAACTCCATTTGGCTCACTAACTTCACACACCATCAGGCTTCCAAGCAGCTCTCAAGGAAACTCAGTTTTCACACTCTATGCTTAGTGACCTTTGAGTGCATTATCCAGGAATGAACCTGGTAGAGCATCCCACACAAACGAATGCTCCACATGCGGGTTTCACATGCCACCAACTCCACATTCACAGGCAACTTCAGCGCCACAGCGGTTTTCAGATAGCCCTCAATGCAAAGGCTCTAGACGCAAATATTGGTGTGAGAGCTAATTCAATCAAGGAAACACTGCATGTTGGTGAAGGGCATATTGAAGAAGGATCAGCCGAGTGGTTCTTGTGGGAGAACAACTCCTTTTACCTCACTAACTTCACACACCATCAGGCTTCCAAGCAGCTCTCAAGGAAACTCAGTTTTCACACTCTATGCTTAGTGACCTTTGAGTGCCTAGGACTGAAATGAAGCTTGGTGAGCATCCCACACAAACGAATGCTCCACATGCGGGTTTCACATGCCACCAACTCCACATTCACAGGCAACTTCAGCGCCACAGCCGTTTTCAGATAGCCCTCAATGCAAAGGCTCTAGACGCAAATATTGGTGTGAGAGCTAATTCAATCAAGGAAACACTGCATGTTGGTGAAGGGCATATTGAAGAAGGATCAGCCCAGTGGTTCTTGTGGGAGAACAACTCCATTTGGCTCACTAACTTCACACACCATCAGGCTTCCAAGCAGCTCTCAAGGAAACTCAGTTTTCACACTCTATGCTTAGTGCCCTTTGAGTGCATTATCTAGGAATGAACCTGGTAGAGCATTCCACACAAACGAATGCTCCACATGCGGGTTTCACATGCCACCAACTCCACATTCACAGGCAACTGTAGCGCCACAGCCCTTTTCAGATAGCCCTCAATGCAAAGGCTCTCGACGCAAATATTGGTGTGAGAGCTAATTCAATCAAGGAAACACTGCATGTTGGTGAAGGGCATATTGAAGAAGGATCAGCCGAGTGGTTCTTGTGGGAGAACAACTCCATTTGGCTCACTAACTTCACACACCATCAGGCTTCCAAGCAGCTCTAAAGGAAACTCAGTTTTCACACTCTATGCTTAGTGCCCTTTGAGTGCATTATCTAGGAATGAACCTGGTAGAGCATCCCACACAAACGAATGCTCCACATGCGGGTTTCACATGCCACCAACTCCACATTCACAGGCAACTTCAGCGCCACAGCCGTTTTCAGATAGCTCTCAATGCAAAGGCTCTCGACGCAAATATTGGTGTGAGAGCTAATTCAATCAAGGAAACACTGCATGTTGGTGAAGGGCATATTGAAGAAGGATCAGCCGAGTGGTTCTTGTGGGAGAACAACTCCATTGGGCTCACTAACTTCACACACCATCAGGCTTCCAAGCAGCTCTCAAGGAAACTCAGTTTTCACACTCTATGCTTAGTGCCCTTTGAGTGCATTATCTAGGAATGAACCTGGTAGAGCATTCCACACAAACGAATGCTCCACATGCGGGTTTCACATGCCACCAACTCCACATTCACAGGCAACTTCAGCGCCACAGCCGTTTTCAGATAGCCCTCAATGCAAAGGCTCTAGACGCAAATATTGGTGTGAGAGCTAATTCAATCAAGGAAACACTGCATGTTGGTGAATGGCATATTGAAGAAGGATCAGCCGAGTGGTTCTTGTGGGAAAAGAACTCCATTTGGCTCACTAACTTCACACACCATCAGGCTTCCAAGCAGCTCTCAAGGAAACTCAGTTTTCACACTCTATGCTTAGTGACCTTTGAGTGCCTAGGACTGAAATGAAGCTTGGTGAGCATCCCACACAAACGAATGCTCCACATGCGGGTTTCACATGCCACCAACTCCACATTCACAGGCAACTTCAGCGCCACAGCCGTTTTCAGATAGCCCTCAATGCAAAGGCTCTAGACGCAAATATTGGTGTGAGAGCTAATTCAATCAAGGAAACACTGCATGTTGGTGAAGGGCATATTGAAGAAGGATCAGCCCAGTGGTTCTTGTGGGAGAACAACTCCATTTGGCTCACTAACTTCACACACCATCAGGCTTCCAAGCAGCTCTCAAGGAAACTCAGTTTTCACACTCTATGCTTAGTGCCCTTTGAGTGCATTATCTAGGAATGAACCTGGTAGAGCATTCCACACAAACGAATGCTCCACATGCGGGTTTCACATGCCACCAACTCCACATTCACAGGCAACTGTAGCGCCACAGCCCTTTTCAGATAGCCCTCAATGCAAAGGCTCTCGACGCAAATATTGGTGTGAGAGCTAATTCAATCAAGGAAACACTGCATGTTGGTGAAGGGCATATTGAAGAAGGATCAGCCGAGTGGTTCTTGTGGGAGAACAACTCCATTTGGCTCACTAACTTCACACACCATCAGGCTTCCAAGCAGCTCTCAAGGAAACTCAGTTTTCACACTCTATGCTTAGTGCCCTTTGAGTGCATTATCTAGGAATGAACCTGGTAGAGCATTCCACAGAAACGAATGCTCCACATGCGGGTTTCACATGCCACCAACTCCACATTCACAGGCAACTTCAGCGCCACAGCCGTTTTCAGATAGCCCTCAATGCAAAGGCTCTAGACGCAAATATTGGTGTGAGAGCTAATTCAATCAAGGAAACACTGCATGTTGGTGAATGGCATATTGAAGAAGGATCAGCCGAGTGGTTCTTGTGGGAGAACAAGTCCATTTGGCTCACTAACTTCACACACCATCAGGCTTCCAAGCAGCTCTCAAGGAAACTCAGTTTTCACACTCTATGCTTAGTGCACTTTGAGTGCCTGGGACTGAAATGAAGCTTGGTGAGCATTCCACACCAACGAATGCTCCACATGCGGGTTTCACATGCCACCAACTCCACATTCACAGGCAACTTCAGCGCCACAGCCGTTTTCAGATAGCCCTCAATGCAAAGGCTCTCGACGCAAATATTGGTGTGAGAGCTAATTCAATCAAGGAAACACTGCATGTTGGTGAATGGCATATTGAAGAAGGATCAGCCGAGTGGTTCTTGTGGGAAAAGAACTCCATTTGGCTCACTAACTTCACACACCATCAGGCTTCCAAGCAGCTCTCAAGGAAACTCAGTTTTCACACTCTATGCTTAGTGACCTTTGAGTGCATTATCCAGGAATGAACCTGGTAGAGCATCCCACACAAACGAATGCTCCACATGCGGGTTTCACATGCCACCAACTCCACATTCACAGGCAACTTCAGCGCCACAGCGGTTTTCAGATAGCCCTCAATGCAAAGGCTCTAGACGCAAATATTGGTGTGAGAGCTAATTCAATCAAGGAAACACTGCATGTTGGTGAAGGGCATATTGAAGAAGGATCAGCCGAGTGGTTCTTGTGGGAGAACAACTCCTTTTACCTCACTAACTTCACACACCATCAGGCTTCCAAGCAGCTCTCAAGGAAACTCAGTTTTCACACTCTATGCTTAGTGCCCTTTGAGTGCATTATCTAGGAATGAACCTGGTAGAGCATTCCACACAAACGAATGCTCCACATGCGGGTTTCACATGCCACCAACTCCACATTCACAGGCAACTTCAGCGCCACAGCCGTTTTCAGATAGCTCTCAATGCAAAGGCTCTAGACGCAAATATTGGTGTGAGAGCTAATTCAATCAAGGAAACACTGCATGTTGGTGAAGGGCATATTGAAGAAGGATCAGCCGAGTGGTTCTTGTGGGAGAACAACTCCATTGGGCTCACTAACTTCACACACCATCAGGCTTCCAAGCAGCTCTCAAGGAAACTCAGTTTTCACACTCTATGCTTAGTGACCTTTGAGTGCATTATCTAGGAATGAACCTGGTAGAGAATCCCACACAAACGAATGCTCCACATGCGGGTTTCACATGCCACCAACTCCACATTCACAGGCAACTTCAACGCCACAGTCGTTTTCAGATAGCCCTCAATGCAAAGGCTCTAGACGCAAATATTGGTGTGAGAGCTAATTCAATCAAGGAAACACTGCATGTTGGTGAAGGGCATATTGAAGAAGGATCAGCCGAGTGGTTCTTCTGGGAGAACAACTCCATTTGGCTCACTAACTTCACACACCATCAGGCTTCCAAGCAGCTCTCAAGGAAACTCAGTTTTCACACTCTATGCTTAGTGCCCTTTGAGTGCATTATCTAGGAATGAACCTGGTAGAGCATCCCACACAAACGAATGCTCCACATGCGGGTTTCACATGCCACCAACTCCACATTCACAGGCAACTTCAGCGCCACAGCCGTTTTCAGATAGCCCTCAATGCAAAGGCTCTCGACGCAAATATTGGTGTGAGAGCTAATTCAATCAAGGAAACACTGCATGTTGGTGAAGGGCATATTGAAGAAGGATCAGCCCAGTGGTTCTTGTGGGAGAACAACTCCATTTGGCTCACTAACTTCACACACCATCAGGCTTCCAAGCAGCTCTCAAGGAAACTCAGTTTTCACACTCTATGCTTAGTGCCCTTTGAGTGCCTAGGACTGAAATGATGCTTGGTGAGCATCCCACACAAACGAATGCTCCACATGCGGGTTTCACATGCCACCAACTCCACATTCACAGGCAACTTCAGCGCCACAGCCGTTTTCAGATAGCCCTCAATGCAAAGGCTCTAGACGCAAATATTGGTGTGAGAGCTAATTCAATCAAGGAAACACTGCATGTTGGTGAAGGGCATATTGAAGAAGGATCAGCCTTGTGGTTCTTGTGGGAGAACAACTCCATTTGGCTCACTGACTTCACACACCATCAGGCTTCCAAGCACCTCTCAAGGAAACTCAGTTTTCACACTCTATGCTTAGTGCCCTTTGAGTGCCTAGGACTGAAATGATGCTTGGTGAGCATCCCACACAAACGAATGCTCCACATGCGGGTTTCACATGCCACCAACTCCACATTCACAGGCAACTTCAGCGCCACAGCCATTTTCAGATAGCCCTCAATGCAAAGGCTCTAGACGCAAATATTGGTGTGAGAGCTAATTCAATCAAGGAAACACTGCATGTTGCTGAAGGGCATATTGAAGAAGGATCAGCCGAGTGGTTCTTGTGGGAGAACAACTCAATTTGGCTCACTAACTTCACACACCATCAGGCTTCCAAGCAGCTCTCAAGGAAACTCAGTTTTCACACTCTATGCTTAGTGCCCTTTGAGTGCATTATCTAGGAATGAACCTGGTAGAGCATTCCACACGAACGAATGCTCCACATGCGGGTTTCACATGCCACCAACTCCACATTCACAGGCAACTTCAGCGCCACAGCCGTTTTCAGATAGCCCTCAATGCAAAGGCTCTAGACACAAATATTGGTGTGAGAGCTAATTCAATCAAGGAAACACTGCATGTTGGTGAAGGGCATATTGAAGAAGGATCAGCCGAGTGGTTCTTGTGGGAGAACAACTCCTTTTACCTCACTAACTTCACACACCATCAGGCTTCCAAGCAGCTCTCAAGGAAACTCAGTTTTCACACTCTATGCTTAATGCACTTTGAGTGCATTATCCAGGAATGAACCTGGTAGAGCATCCCACACAAACGAATGCTCCACCTGCGGGTTTCACATGCCACCAACTCCACATTCACAGTCGACTTCAGCGCCACAGCCGTTTTCAGATAGCCCTCAATGCAAAGGCTCTAGACTCAAAAATTGGTGTGAGAGCTAATTCAATCAAGGAAACACTGCATGTTGGTGAATGGCATATTGAAGAAGGATCAGCCGAGTGGTTCTTGTGGGAAAAGAACTCCATTTGGCTCACTAACTTCACACACCATCAGGCTTCCAAGCAGCTCTCAAGGAAACTCAGTTTTCACACTCTATGCTTAGTGCCCTTTGAGTGCCTAGGACTGAAATGAAGCTTGGTGAGCATCCCACACAAACGAATGCTCCACATGCGGGTTTCACATGCCACCAACTCCACATTCACAGGCAACTTCAGCGCCACAGCCGTTTTCAGATAGCCCTCAATGCAAAGGCTCTAGACGCAAATATTGGTGTGAGAGCTAATTCAATCAAGGAAACACTGCATGTTGGTGAAGGGCATATTGAAGAAGGATCAGCCGAGTGGTTCTTGTGGGAGAACAACTCCATTTGGCTCACTAACTTCACACACCATCAGGCTTCCAAGCAGCTCTCAAGGAAACTCAGTTTTCACACTCTATGCCCTGTGCCCTTTGAGTGCATTATCTAGGAATGAACCTGGTAGAGCATTCCACACAAACGAATGCTCCACATGCGGGTTTCACATGCCACCAACTCCACATTCACAGGCAACTTCAGCGCCACAGCCGTTTTCAGATAGCCCTCAATGCAAAGGCTCTAGACGCAAATATTGGTGTGAGAGCTAATTCAATCAAGGAAACACTGCATGTTGGTGAAGGGCATATTGAAGAAGGATCAGCCGAGTGGTTCTTCTGGGAGAACAACTCCTTTTACCTCACTAACTTCACACACCATCAGGCTTCCAAGCAGCTCTCAAGGAAACTCAGTTTTCACACTCTATGCTTAGTGCCCTTTGAGTGCATTATCTAGGAATGAACCTGGTAGAGCATTCCACACAAACGAATGCTCCACATGCGGGTTTCACATGCCACCAACTCCACATTCACAGGCAACTTCAGCGCCACAGCCGTTTTCAGATAGCCCTCAATGCAAAGGCTCTCGACGCAAATATTGGTGTGAGAGCTAATTCAATCAAGGAAACACTGCATGTTGGTGAAGGGCATATTGAAGAAGGATCAGCCGAGTGGTTCTTGTGGGAGAACAACTCCATTTGGCTCACTAACTTCACACACCATCAGGCTTCCAAGCAGCTCTCAAGGAAACTCAGTTTTCACACTCTATGCTTAGTGCCCTTTGAGTGCCTAGGACTGAAATGATGCTTGGTGAGCATCCCACACAAACGAATGCTCCACATGCGGGTTTCACATGCCACCAACTCCACATTCACAGGCAACTTCAGCGCCACAGCCGTTTTCAGATAGCCCTCAATGCAAAGGCGCTCGACACAAATATTGGTGTGAGAGCTAATTCAATCAAGGAAACACTGCATGTTGGTGAAGGGCATATTGAAGAAGGATCAGCCTTGTGGTTCTTGTGGGAGAACAACTCCATTTGGCTCACTAACTTCACACACCATCAGGCTTCCTAACAGCTCTCAAGGAAACTCAGTTTTCACACTCTATGCTTAGTGACCTTTGGGTGCCTAGGACTGAAATGAGGCTTGGTGAGCATCCCACACAAACGAATGCTCCACATGCGGGTTTCACATGGCACCAACTCCACATTCACAGGCAACTTCACCGCCACAGCCTTTTTCAGATAGCCCTCAATGCAAGGGCTCTCGACGCAAATATTGGTGTGAGAGCTAATTCAATCAAGGAAACACTGCATGTTGGTGAAGGGCATATTGAAGAAGGATCAGCCAAGTGGTTCTTGTGGGACAACAACTCCTTTTGCCTCACTAACTTCACACACCATCAGGCTTCCAAGCAGCTCTCAAGGAAACTCAGTTTTCACACTCTATGCTTAGTGCCCTTTGAGTGCATTATCTAGGAATGAACCTGGTAGAGCATCCCACACAAACGAATGCTCCACATGCGGGTTTCACATGCCACCAACTCCACATTCACAGGCAACTTCAGCGCCACAGCCGTTTTCAGATAGCTCTCAATGCAAAGGCTCTAGACGCAAATATTGGTGTGAGAGCTAATTCAATCAAGGAAACACTGCATGTTGGTGAAGGGCATATTGAAGAAGGATCAGCCGAGTGGTTCTTGTGGGAGAACAACTCCATTTGTCTCACTAACTTCACACACCATCAGGCTTCCAAGCAGCTCTCAAGGAAACTCAGTTTTCACACTCTATGCTTAGTGCCCTTTGCGTGCATTATCTAGGAATGAACCTGGTAGAGCATTCCACACAAACTAATGCTCCACATGCGGGTTTCACATGCCACCAACTCCACATTCACAGGCAACTTCAGCGCCACAGCCGTTTTCAGATAGCCCTCAATGCAAAGGCTCTAGACGCAAATATTGGTGTGAGAGCTAATTCAATCAAGGAAACACTGCATGTTGGTGAAGGGCATATTGAAGAAGGATCAGCCGAGTGGTTCTTGTGGGAGAACAACTCCTTTTGCCTCACTAACTTCACACACCATCAGGCTTCCAAGCAGCTCTCAAGGAAACTCAGTTTTCACACTCTATGCTTAGTGCCCTTCGAGTGCATTATCTAGGAATGAACCTGGTAGAGCATCGCACACAAACAAATGCTCCACATGCGGGTTTCACATGCCACCAACTCCACATTCACAGGCAACTTCAGCGCCTCAGCCGTTTTCAGATAGCCCTCAATGCAAAGGCTCTCGACGCAAATATTGGTGTGAGAGCTAATTCAATCAAGGAAACACTGCATGTTGCTGAAGGGCATATTGAAGAAGGATCAGCCCAGTGGTTCTTGTGGGAGAACAACTCCATTTGGCTCACTAACTTCACACACCATCAGGCTTCCAAGCAGCTCTCAAGGAAACTCAGTTTTCACACTCTATGCTTAGTGCCCTTTGAGTGCCTAGGACTGAAATGAAGCTTGGTGAGCATCCCACAGAAACGAATGCTCCACATGCGGGTTTCACATGCCACCAACTCCACATTCACAGGCAACTTCAGCGCCACAGCCGTTTTCAGATAGCCCTCAATGCAAAGGCTCTAGACACAAATATTGGTGTGAGAGCTAATTCAATCAAGGAAACACTGCATGTTGGTGAAGGGCATATTGAAGAAGGATCAGCCGAGTGGTTCTTGTAGGAGAACAACTCCATTTGGCTCACTAACTTCACACACCATCAGGCTTCCAAGCAGCTCTCAAGGAAACTCAGTTTTCACACTCTATGCTTAGTGCCCTTTGAGTGAATTAATTAGTAATCAACTTGGCAGAGCATCCCACACAAACGAATGCTCCACATGCGGGTTTCACATGCCAGCAACTCCACATTCACAGGCAACTTCAGCGCCACTGCCATTTTCAGATAGCCCTCAATGCAAAGGCTCTAGACGCAAATATTGGTGTGAGAGCTAATTCAATCAAGGAAACACTGCATGTTGGTGAAGGGCATATTGAAGAAGGATCAGCCGAGTGGTTCTTGTGGGAGAACAACTCCATTTGGCTCACTAACTTCACACACCATCAGATTCTAAGAAGCTCTAAGGAAACTCAGTTTTCACACTCTATGCTTAGTGCCCTTTGAGTGCATTATCTAGGAATGAACCTGGTAGAGCATCGCACACAAACGAATGCTCCACATGCGGGTTTCACATGCCACCAACTCCACATTCACAGGCAACTTCAGCGCCACAGCCGTTTTCAGATAGCCCTCAATGCAAAGGCGCTCGACACAAATATTGGTGTGAGAGCTAATTCAATCAAGGAAACACTGCATGTTGGTGAAGGGCATATTGAAGAAGGATCAGCCTTGTGGTTCTTGTGGGAGAACAACTCCATTTGGCTCACTAACTTCACACACCATCAGGCTTCCTAACAGCTCTCAAGGAAACTCAGTTTTCACACTCTATGCTTAGTGACCTTTGGGTGCCTAGGACTGAAATGAGGCTTGGTGAGCATCCCACACAAACGAATGCTCCACATGCGGGTTTCACATGGCACCAACTCCACATTCACAGGCAACTTCACCGCCACAGCCTTTTTCAGATAGCCCTCAATGCAAGGGCTCTCGACGCAAATATTGGTGTGAGAGCTAATTCAATCAAGGAAACACTGCATGTTGGTGAAGGGCATATTGAAGAAGGATCAGCCAAGTGGTTCTTGTGGGACAACAACTCCTTTTGCCTCACTAACTTCACACACCATCAGGCTTCCAAGCAGCTCTCAAGGAAACTCAGTTTTCACACTCTATGCTTAGTGCCCTTTGAGTGCATTATCTAGGAATGAACCTGGTAGAGCATCCCACACAAACGAATGCTCCACATGCGGGTTTCACATGCCACCAACTCCACATTCACAGGCAACTTCAGCGCCACAGCCGTTTTCAGATAGCTCTCAATGCAAAGGCTCTAGACGCAAATATTGGTGTGAGAGCTAATTCAATCAAGGAAACACTGCATGTTGGTGAAGGGCATATTGAAGAAGGATCAGCCGAGTGGTTCTTGTGGGAGAACAACTCCATTTGTCTCACTAACTTCACACACCATCAGGCTTCCAAGCAGCTCTCAAGGAAACTCAGTTTTCACACTCTATGCTTAGTGCCCTTTGCGTGCATTATCTAGGAATGAACCTGGTAGAGCATTCCACACAAACTAATGCTCCACATGCGGGTTTCACATGCCACCAACTCCACATTCACAGGCAACTTCAGCGCCACAGCCGTTTTCAGATAGCCCTCAATGCAAAGGCTCTAGACGCAAATATTGGTGTGAGAGCTAATTCAATCAAGGAAACACTGCATGTTGGTGAAGGGCATATTGAAGAAGGATCAGCCGAGTGGTTCTTGTGGGAGAACAACTCCTTTTGCCTCACTAACTTCACACACCATCAGGCTTCCAAGCAGCTCTCAAGGAAACTCAGTTTTCACACTCTATGCTTAGTGCCCTTCGAGTGCATTATCTAGGAATGAACCTGGTAGAGCATCGCACACAAACAAATGCTCCACATGCGGGTTTCACATGCCACCAACTCCACATTCACAGGCAACTTCAGCGCCTCAGCCGTTTTCAGATAGCCCTCAATGCAAAGGCTCTCGACGCAAATATTGGTGTGAGAGCTAATTCAATCAAGGAAACACTGCATGTTGCTGAAGGGCATATTGAAGAAGGATCAGCCCAGTGGTTCTTGTGGGAGAACAACTCCATTTGGCTCACTAACTTCACACACCATCAGGCTTCCAAGCAGCTCTCAAGGAAACTCAGTTTTCACACTCTATGCTTAGTGCCCTTTGAGTGCCTAGGACTGAAATGAAGCTTGGTGAGCATCCCACAGAAACGAATGCTCCACATGCGGGTTTCACATGCCACCAACTCCACATTCACAGGCAACTTCAGCGCCACAGCCGTTTTCAGATAGCCCTCAATGCAAAGGCTCTAGACACAAATATTGGTGTGAGAGCTAATTCAATCAAGGAAACACTGCATGTTGGTGAAGGGCATATTGAAGAAGGATCAGCCGAGTGGTTCTTGTAGGAGAACAACTCCATTTGGCTCACTAACTTCACACCCATCAGGCTTCCAAGCAGCTCTCAAGGAAACTCAGTTTTCACACTCTATGCTTAGTGCCCTTTGAGTGAATTAATTAGTAATCAACTTGGCAGAGCATCCCACACAAACGAATGCTCCACATGCGGGTTTCACATGCCAGCAACTCCACATTCACAGGCAACTTCAGCGCCACTGCCATTTTCAGATAGCCCTCAATGCAAAGGCTCTAGACGCAAATATTGGTGTGAGAGCTAATTCAATCAAGGAAACACTGCATGTTGGTGAAGGGCATATTGAAGAAGGATCAGCCGAGTGGTTCTTGTGGGAGAACAACTCCATTTGGCTCACTAACTTCACACACCATCAGATTCTAAGAAGCTCTAAGGAAACTCAGTTTTCACACTCTATGCTTAGTGCCCTTTGAGTGCATTATCTAGGAATGAACCTGGTAGAGCATCGCACACAAACGAATGCTCCACATGCGGGTTTCACATGCCACCAACTCCACATTCACAGGCAACTTCAGCGCCACAGCCGTTTTCAGATAGCCCTCAATGCAAAGGCTCTAGACGCAAATATTGGTGTGAGAGCTAATTCAATCAAGGAAACACTGCATGTTGGTGAAGGGCATATTGAAGAAGGATCAGCCGAGTGGTTCTTGTGGGAGAACAACTCCTTTTGCCTCACTAACTTCACACACCATCAGGCTTCCAAGCAGCTCTCAAGGAAACTCAGTTTTCACACTCTATGCTTAGTGCCCTTCGAGTGCATTATCTAGGAATGAACCTGGTAGAGCATCGCACACAAACGAATGCTCCACATGCGGGTTTCACATGCCACCAACTCCACATTCACAGGCAACTTCAGTGCCACAGCCGTTTTCAGATAGCCCTCAATGCAAAGGCTCTAGACGCAAATATTGGTGTGAGAGCTAATTCAATCAAGGAAACACTGCATGTTGGTGAAGGGCATATTGAAGAAGGATCAGCCCAGTGGTTCTTGTGGGAGAACAACTCCATTTGGCTCACTAACTTCACACACCATCAGGCTTCCAAGCAGCTCTCAAGGAAACTCAGTTTTCACACTCTATGCTTAGTGCCCTTTGAGTGATGTGGACTGAAATGAAGCTTGGTGAGCATCCCACAGAAACGAATGCTCCACATGCGGGTTTCACATGCCACCAACTCCACATTCACAGGCAACTTCAGCGCCACAGCCGTTTTCAGATAGCCCTCAATGCAAAGGCTCTAGACGCAAATATTGGTGTGAGAGCTAATTCAATCAAGGAAACACTGCATGTTGGTGAAGGGCATATTGAAGAAGGATCAGCCGAGTGGTTCTTGTAGGAGAACAACTCCATTTGTCTCACTAACTTCACACACCATCAGGCTTCCAAGCAGCTCTCAAGGAAACTCAGTTTTCACACTCTATGCTTAGTGCCCTTTGAGTGCATTAATTAGTAATCAACTTGGCAGAGCATCCCACACAAACGAATGCTCCACATGCGGGTTTCACATGCCACCAACTCCACATTCACAGGCAACTTCAGCGCCACTGCCATTTTCAGATAGGCCTCAATGCAAAGGCTCTAGACGCAAATATTGGTGTGAGAGCTAATTCAATCAAGGAAACACTGCATGTTGGTGAAGGGCATATTGAAGAAGGATCAGCCGAGTGGTTCTTGTGGGAGAACAACTCCATTTGGCTCACTAACTTCACACACCATGAGATTCTAAGAAGCTCTAAGGAAACTCAGTTTTCACACTCTATGCTTAGTGCCCTTTGAGTGCCTAGGACTGAAATGATGCTTGGTGAGCATCCCACACAAACAAATGCTCCACATGCGGGTTTCACATGCCACCAACTCCACATTCACAGGCAACTTCAGCGCCACAGCCTTTTCAGATAGCCCTCAATGCAAAGGCTCTCGACGCAAATATTGGTGTGAGAGCTAATTCAATCAAGGAAACACTGCATGTTGGTGAAGGGCATATTGAAGAAGGATCAGCCGAGTGGTTCTTGTGGGAGAACAACTCCATTTGGCTCACTAACTTCACACACCATCAGGCTTCCAAGCAGCTCTCAAGGAAACTCAGTTTTCACACTCTATGCTTAGTGACTTTTGGGTGCCTAGGACTGAAATGAGCCTTGGTGAGCATCCCACACAAACGAATGCTCCACATGCGGGTTTCACATGCCACCAACTCCACATTCACAGGCAACTTCAGCGCCACAGCCTTTTTCAGATAGCCCTCAATGCAAGGGCTCTCGACGCAAATATTGGTGTGAGAGCTAATTCAATCAAGGAAACACTGCATGTTGGTGAAGGGCATATTGAAGAAGGATCAGCCGAGTGGTTCTTGTGGGAGAACAACTCCTTTTGCCTCACTAACTTCACACACCATCAGGCTTCCAAGCAGCTCTCAAGGAAACTCAGTTTTCACACTCTATGCTTAGTGCCCTTTGAGTGCATTATCTAGGAATGAACCTGGTAGAGCATCCCACACAAACGAATGCTCCACATGCGGGTTTCACATGCCACCAACTCCACATTCACAGGCAACTTCAGCGCCACAGCCGTTTTCAGATAGCCCTCAATGCAAATGCTCTAAACGCAAATATTGGTGTGAGAGCTAATTCAATCAAGGAAACACTGCATGTTGCTGAAGGGCATATTGAAGAAGGATCAGCCGAGTGGTTCTTGTGGGAGAACAACTCCTTTTGCCTCACTAACTTCACACACCATCAGGCTTCCAAGCAGCTCTCAAGGAAACTCAGTTTTCACACTCTATGCTTAGTGCCCTTCGAGTGCATTATCTAGGAATGAACCTGGTAGAGCATCGCACACAAACGAATGCTCCACATGCGGGTTTCACATGCCACCAACTCCACATTCACAGGCAACTTCAGCGCCACAGCCGTTTTCAGATAGCCCTCAATGCAAAGGCTCTAGACGCAAATATTGGTGTGAGAGCTAATTCAATCAAGGAAACACTGCATGTTGGTGAAGGGCATATTGAAGAAGTATCAGCCCAGTGGTTCTTGTGGGAGAACAACTCCATTTGGCTCACTAACTTCACACACCATCAGGCTTCCAAGCAGCTCTCAAGGAAACTCAGTTTTCACACTCTATGCTTAGTGCACTTTGAGGGCCTAGGACTGAAATGAAGGTTGGTGAGCATCCCACACCAACGAATGCTCCACATGCGGGTTTCACATGCCACCAACTCCACATTCACAGGCAACTTCAGCGCCACAGCCGTTTTCAGATAGCCCTCAATGCAAAGGCTCTAGACGCAAATATTGGTGTGAGAGCTAATTCAATCAAGGAAACACTGCATGTTGGTGAAGGGCATATTGAAGAAGGATCAGCCGAGTGGTTCTTGTAGGAGAACAACTCCATTTGGCTCACTAACTTCAGCACACCATCAGGCTTCCAAGCAGCTCTCAAGGAAACTCAGTTTTCACACTCTATGCTTAGTGCCCTTTCAGTGCATTAATTAGTAATCAACTTGGCAGAGCATCCCACACAAACGAATGCTCCACATGCGGGTTTCACATGCCACCAACTCCACATTCACAGGCAACTTCAGCGCCACAGCCGTTTTCAGATAGCCCTCAATGCAAAGGCTCTAGACGCAAATATTGGTGTGAGAGCTAATTCAATCAAGGAAACACTGCATGTTGGTGAAGGGCATATTGAAGAAGGATCAGCCGAGTGGTTCTTGTGGGAGAACAACTTCTTTTGCCTCACTAACTTCACACACCATCAGGCTTCCAAGCAGCTCTCAAGGAAACTCAGTTTTCACACTCTATGCTTAGTGCCCTTTGAGTGCATTATCTAGGAATGAACCTGGTAGAGCATCCCACACAAACGAATGCTCCACATGCGGGTTTCACATGCCACCAACTCCACATTCACAGGCAACTTCAGCGCCACAGCCATTTTCAGATAGCTCTCAATGCAAAGGCTCTAGACGCAAAAATTGGTGTGAGAGCTAATTCAATCAAGGAAACACTGCATGTTGGTGAAGGGCATATTGAAGAAGGATCAGCCGAGTGGTTCTTGTGGGAGAACAACTCCATTTGGCTCACTAACTTCACACACCATCAGGCTTCCAAGCAGCTCTCAAGGAAACTCAGTTTTCACACTCTATGCTTAGTGACCTTTGAGTGCCTAGGACTGAAATGAGGCTTGGTGAGCATCCCACACAAACGAATGCTCCACATGCGGGTTTCACATGCCACCAACTCCACATTCACAGGCAACTTCAGCGCCACTGCCATTTTCAGATAGCCCTCAATGCAAAGGATCTAGACGCAAAATATTGGTGTGAGAGCTAATTCAATCAAGGAAACACTGCATGTTGGTGAAGGGCATATTGAAGAAGGATCAGCCGAGTGGTTCTTGTGGGAGAACAACTCCATTTGGCTCACTAACTTCACACCCCATCAGGCTTCCTAACAGCTCTCAAGGAAACTCAGTTTTCACACTCTATGCTTAGTGACCTTTGAGTGCATTATCTATGAATGAACCTGGTACAGCATCCCACACAAACGAATGCTCCACATGCGGGTTTCACATGCCACCAACTCCACATTCACAGGCAACTTCAGCGCCACAGCCTTTTTCAGATAGCCCTCAATGCAAGGGCTCTCGACGCAAATATTGGTGTGAGAGCTAATTCAATCAAGGAAACACTGCATGTTGGTGAAGGGCATATTGAAGAAGGATCAGCCGAGTGGTTCTTGTGGGAGAACAACTCCTTTTGCCTCACTAACTTCACACACCATCAGGCTTCCAAGCAGCTCTCAAGGAAACTCAGTTTTCACACTCTATGCTTAGTGCCCTTTGAGTGCATTATCTAGGAATGAACCTGGTAGAGCATCCCACACAAACGAATGCTCCACATGCGGGTTTCACATGCCACCAACTCCACATTCACAGGCAACTTCAGCGCCACAGCCGTTTTCAGATAGCCCTCAATGCAAATGCTCTAAACGCAAATATTGGTGTGAGAGCTAATTCAATCAAGGAAACACTGCATGTTGGTGAAGGGCATATTGAAGAAGGATCAGCCGAGTGGTTCTTGTGGGAGAACAACTCCTTTTGCCTCACTAACTTCACACACCATCAGGCTTCCAAGCAGCTCTCAAGGAAACTCAGTTTTCACACTCTATGCTTAGTGCCCTTTGAGTGCATTATCTAGGAATGAACCTGGTAGAGCATCGCACACAAACGAATGCTCCACATGCGGGTTTCACATGCCACCAACTCCACATTCACAGGCAACTTCAGCGCCACAGCCGTTTTCAGATAGCCCTCAATGCAAAGGCTCTAGACGCAAATATTGGTGTGAGAGCTAATTCAATCAAGGAAACACTGCATGTTGGTGAAGGGCATATTGAAGAAGGATCAGCCGAGTGGTTCTTGTGGGAGAACAACTCCATTTGGCTCACTAACTTCACACACCATCAGGCTTCCAAGCAGCTCTCAAGGAAACTCAGTTTTCACACTCTATGCTTAGTGCACTTTGAGTGCCTAGGACTGAAATGAAGGTTGGTGAGCATCCCACACCAACGAATGCTCCACATGCGGGTTTCACATGCCACCAACTCCACATTCACAGGCAACTTCAGCGCCACAGCCGTTTTCAGATAGCCCTCAATGCAAAGGCTCTAGACGCAAATATTGGTGTGAGAGCTAATTCAATCAAGGAAACACTGCATGTTGGTGAAGGGCATATTGAAGAAGGATCAGCCGAGTGGTTCTTGTAGGAGAACAACTCCATTTGGCTCACTAACTTCACACACCATCAGGCTTCCAAGCAGCTTTCAAGGAAACTCAGTTTTCACACTCTATGCTTAGTGCCCTTTGAGTGCATTAATTAGTAATCAACTTGGCAGAGCATCCCACACAAACGAATGCTCCACATGCGGGTTTCACATGCCACCAACTCCACATTCACAGGCAACTTCAGCGCCACAGCCATTTTCAGATAGCTCTCAATGCAAAGGCTCTAGACGCAAAAATTGGTGTGAGAGCTAATTCAATCAAGGAAACACTGCATGTTGGTGAAGGGCATATTGAAGAAGGATCAGCCAAGTGGTTCTTGTGGGAGAACAACTCCATTTGGCTCACTAACTTCACACACCATCAGGCTTCCAAGCAGCTCTCAAGGAAACTCAGTTTTCACACTCTATGCTTAGTGACCTTTGAGTGCCTAGGACTGAAATGAGGCTTGGTGAGCATCCCACACAAACGAATGCTCCACATGCGGGTTTCACATGCCACCAACTCCACATTCACAGGCAACTTCAGCGCCACAGCCGTTTTCAGATAGCCCTCAATGCAAAGGCTCTAGACGCAAATATTGGTGTGAGAGCTAATTCAATCAAGGAAACACTGCATGTTGGTGAAGGGCATATTGAAGAAGGATCAGCCGAGTGGTTCTTGTGGGAGAACAACTCCATTTGGCTCACTAACTTCACACACCATCAGGCTTCCAAGCAGCTCTCAAGGAAACTCAGTTTTCACACTCTATGCTTAGTGCCCTTTGAGTGCATTATCTAGGAATGAACCTGGTAGAGCATCCCACACAAACGAATGCTCCACATGCGGGTTTCACATGCCACCAACTCCACATTCACAGGCAACTTCAGCGCCACAGCCATTTTCAGATAGCTCTCAATGCAAAGGCTCTAGACGCAAATATTGGTGTGAGAGCTAATTCAATCAAGGAAACACTGCATGTTGGTGAAGGGCATATTGAAGAAGGATCAGCCGAGTGGTTCTTGTGGGAGAACAACTCCATTTGGCTCACTAACTTCACACACCATCAGGCTTCCAAGCAGCTCTCAAGGAAACTCAGTTTTCACACTCTATGCTTAGTGACCTTTGAGTGCCTAGGACTGAAATGAGGCTTGGTGAGCATCCCACACAAACGAATGCTCCACATGCGGGTTTCACATGCCACCAACTCCACATTCACAGGCAACTTCAGCGCCACTGCCATTTTCAGATAGCCCTCAATGCAAAGGCTCTAGACGCAAATATTGGTGTGAGAGCTAATTCAATCAAGGAAACACTGCATGTTGGTGAAGGGCATATTGAAGAAGGCTCAGCCGAGTGGTTCTTGTGGGAGAACAACTCCATTTGGCTCACTAACTTCACACACCATCAGATTCTAAGAAGCTCTAAGGAAACTCAGTTTTCACACTCTATGCTTAGTGCCCTTTGAGTGCATTATCTAGGAATGAACCTGGTAGAGCATCGAACACAAACGAATGCTCCACATGCGGGTTTCACATGCCACCAACTCCACATTCACAGGCAACTTCAGCGCCACAGCCGTTTTCAGATAGCCCTCAATGCAAAGGCTCTAGACGCAAATATTGGTGTGAGAGCTAATTCAATCAAGGAAACACTGCATGTTGGTGAAGGGCATATTGAAGAAGGATCAGCCGAGTGGTTCTTGTGGGAGAACAACTCCATTTGCCTCACTAACTTCACACACCATCAGGCTTCCAAGCAGCTCTCAAGGAAACTCAGTTTTCACACTCTATGCTTAGTGCCCTTTGAGTGCATTATCTAGGAATGAACCTGGTAGAGCATCCCACACAAACGAATGCTCCACATGCGGGTTTCACATGCCACCAACTCCACATTCACAGGCAACTTCAGCGCCACAGCCGTTTTCAGATAGCCCTCAATGCAAAGGCTCTCGACGCAAATATTGGTGTGAGAGCTAATTCAATCAAGGAAACACTGCATGTTGGTGAAGGGCATATTGAAGAAGGATCAGCCGAGTGGTTCTTGTAGGAGAACAACTCCATTTGGCTCACTAACTTCACACACCATCAGGCTTCCAAGCAGCTCTCAAGGAAACTCAGTTTTCACACACTATGCTTAGTGCCCTTTGAGTGCCTAGG
>NW_026699535.1:0-33980 GCF_030435755.1 Ochotona princeps
GCATCGGGTCTTCGTGAACTACAGAAATACCAAACCGCGGAAGTGAGGCATACAGTATTCGGGCTGCTGGTTCCGGTTAGAAGGGACCAAAGCTGCATTCCGGGGGAGGGACCCGCTAAGGTGCCGCTTGCGCGGAGTGCATTGAGAACGGCCTGAGCGCCAACAGCGCAAAGCCCACGATCTGAAGGTGCGCAAGACATACGCGACGTCGACCTCAGCACGCGCCTGATGCAGCAAGCGCCCTACACACGCTCACAGTATTCTATATGCTTACTTGTGATAGTGGGCTGTTCACAGTCTACAGTAGTGACCGTGGCGCAAGTCTGGGCACTGGTGACCGTCAGCAGTGCCGTCAATGCACGTAAGTGCGTATATACCGTTGGATCACGCCTCACACTGATCCCGCCTGTCTTGTCGTACTTGAGTGGAGTAATATGCGTCTCTTTGAACTGTGTGCTGTTTCACTCTTACACACGAAGCTGTGTTCTGCTCTAGCAGTAACTCATAAAACATGCTCTTCTCTCGTCGTTACGCACGACACTGTGTGTTTCGCTCTCCATGCACCTTTCGACTCAAGCTTTGTATGCTCTGCGTTAAGCGGCCTCAAGTTGACGTGTCAATCCCGTTTGTCTCCTTGTGCTTGAGTGACTAAAGTGCGTCCCTTTGAACGGGTGTGCAGTTTCACTCTTACACACGAAGCTGTGTTTCCACTGTAGCAAGTAGCTCATAAAATATGTTCTCTCTCGTCGTTACGCGCGACAGTGTGTTTCACTCTTCATACACCTTTCGATTCAAGCTTTGTATGCTCTGCGTTAAGCGGCCTCAAGTGGACATGTCAATAGGAGAGGCGTCAAATTATACTTGTCACAGTAGCCAGCCCATGTCTCCGATTAATAGAGCAGCCAAGCAGAGATGGGACATCAAATCAAAAATCGAGATCGTCACATAGGAAGCGCGACGGGAGGGTGTATGCCCTCATAGGGGCGTTTAGGGGTATGTAAGTTGGTGGGGAAATGTAATTTTTTCGCATACGTATCCAGAGTTTCTATGCTTTCCCCTAGACTACCGAAGAGAGGCGCTGGCGATGGTAACAGACTGTTGCGATCTCACGTGCGTGATGCCGTCCACTTGTACCGGTACAAATATCTCATGGAGCTCTAGAGTACAGCAGATTGTACTATCGATAGCTTCGGTTCATATATCAGGAAGGCGACAAACGTTGTGTGTGGTGTCCTGACGAGGTACATTAGCCGGTCAACCCGCTACACTGGCCTGATTTCTGCACGTCGTGCCTAAAGGCTAGTGACACGCCATGGCATATGAACACCGCATACAAATGCAACACACGACCGACTTGCTACCATCATATAACGGCCAGCGCAGTCATCTCACATGCTAACTGAGCTCGTTGTTCGGCTTCTCTCTCTGCAGCCTCACCGTTTTTTGACTGCCTTGATAGCACTCAAGCGCACTCCCCTTGCCGGTAGTGCCGTATGCCCTTTTGTGGGTGAGGATATGACGAGGTTGCGTTCGTGTCGCTCCTCTTCTTCTGTCCGAGGTTTCGTCACGCCCTCCTTTACATCGAGCCTGTAACGGTCGCAGAGGTCTTGCCGCGCTTGCTCTGGCCGCTGCCACCGCAGGTCCCTGGGAGTGATAGGTGCTGGCGCAGCAACACAGCTTGAGTCTCGGTAGGCGGACAAGTTTCGTGTCCTCATCAAGGCCATGAGCAGTCCCGCTCTCTGTTGCTTCTGCTGCGCTGCCTGCGCCACTAGCGGTGTAAGAGAGCGCAGCCCGTGGATGCCTGAGGGACACATTTCAGATGCACCCTGGCACTGATAGGTCATGCACGCATTGTCCTCACTCCTTGTCCGGAGAGACTCCATGTGCGGCACACTGTTTGTGCTGCTTGTTTCGCTTTTTGGAAAACATGATTGAAGAAGCCAACGGAATTGCAGTTCTTTTCTTGGTCAGTTTGCTTGCAAAGAGTATCGACTGTTTCAGTCGACACGGCCCTCGACTGTGAGTGGAAACTTCTTTTGAAGTCAACAAGCGCGTGTTCTTCCGAAGCGTTCTTTTTCAGCAAAAGGTTCAGGAGTACTTGTATATCGTCATCCCTCAGCTTGCAGCAGATGTTGCAGATTATGTATCTCTAAGGCCAACGCCTCATAAGCGCGGGCTTCAGTAGCCGGCAACGTGAGCGAAGGTCTTGTTGCGGACCTGAAAGATGCAGTGAAAGTGCAAGATCTTCGCAGACTCGTCTGCGACCTTATGTGGATCAGCATTCTTCCAGGACGCGTATACGCTTGGCGATTCTAGAGAGCGTCTGAGGCCCCATGGGACACTGAGAAGTGGTGGACTACATACACCAATAAAGAGCTCCGTCGGCGGTACATGAGCCTTTGAGACCGACTGTCGGTGAAGTTTGATGCTGGTGGACGCTCTGACAATCCAGCAGATTTTTGCAAAGATGGCTACCAATGTTGCTAGAATTCCAAGCAGCCGTGCTGCCCTCCTCACTCCCTCTGTCGAACGCTGTTCGCCTCTCAGCTGCAAGAACGTGTGTGTATAATCAACTGTGCTGATGTGTAATCGCTTGTTGTAGCTGCAGGGCAGCAACACTCTTTGTTGCGACATCGCTCCTGAAGCACCGCACCCTGGAGCAGCCGATGACTCCATTCCCTCCTCGGCATCCTCCCGCATAGCGGCTTCAGGCATGACATCCCCGTATTGCGACGGCGGCTGCGCGCATCGCTGTTGATTTAGATTGTTTCCGGATGCTTGATGCCGTCGGCTTCTGAAGCTGTTGCTGCCGCGACTCCCCACGCTTCTCTCCTAGCGTGCTTTCGTGCTCAGCATGCACCTGGCTGTTGATCTGCACCGCGTGCCACGGGTGGAACGTGCTGCGCTTCCAGCTGTGTGCCTGCGAATTTCTGAACAACCGCTGATTTTTCGGAAGGAATGCTCGGCCTTTGTCCTGCTGAGGTGCTCTGCACTGCAGGCGTGAAGATTTCCTGCTGTAAATGCATCCGTTCTCACAGGCATCTCTTCACTGCCTCGCAGGTACGACGGTCGGCAGTCATCAGTCCTTATGAACAACTTGGTCGGTTTCTGTACGTGCAATGAACTATTCTCGGGCTGCCTTAGGTTATGCAGGTCCTGTGCTGGGGCCCTGTTTCCTAAGATCGTTGGTTCCGCGGGCGAGCAGCCTGTGACTCAACGTGGCCGCCAGTGTCAGCTCTTTCTCGTTTTCATCGCACATACGCCTTCCTCACATTCGACCTTCAACTGACCGTACTGGTGCTGTTGCATCTCCATATCCTTCTGCCGGCTTCTGTGGAAGGCTTTAGCTCTCTCGTACGCTCCTCCGCGATGCTTCATCTCTTTCAACCCTTTTAACGCTTCCCGTGGGAAAGTTCGTAAAGAGCGTATAGGTCCCTCAGAAGCGCACGAATGCGGCTCAGTCGCACCTTCTTTTGGTTTCTTTTCACTCTGCGTCTCTGCGTAGCTCGCTGCCTTGTATCTCACAGCGCGCTTGCTGGCCTTGTAGGACGAATGGTTCCCCTGAAAAAGGCTTTTCCATAGAGTTCTCCACATCCCAGTCTTGCACTTTTTCCTCCATCTTGTCCTCTCGCTTCTCGTATGATTGCATATGAAGCGGCCCTCCCTGACGCAAATGTCTCTTCATGATTCTTCTCCGCACTCCCAGGCTGTGTGCTAGGACATTTAGCCATCTCTCTATCTCGATGAGTCTCAAGCTGTTACTCCCTTTGCGCGTAACAAGTGCAGCTCGGACTGTAACTGCTGCTATATTCTGCGGTATCACCTGCTTGCGTCCGTGTCTCGAACTCCTGCTGCTGCCCGAGAAGCTCTTCTGTTGGCCTCTCCTGCTGGATCTCCTGCAACTGTAGTTTCGCACGCATCGACTGCAGCCCGCCCTCTAGGTGCTCACGACTCTCTGTGCTAAATGTCTCTTGCTTCCTTTTCTGCAGTACGTGGTCAAATGTCTCACGTTGCACTCGGAGACGCCCAGTGTGATGAACTTCCTGCTCCCCTAGCTGTTCGCGCTTAGACTGCAGCTCGTTCTCTAGCTGCTCAGGGCTTTTCCTTGACAGATGTTTTCTTGCTTCACCTTCTCCAGCTCTTGCTGGGAACTCCTCCTGTTGCTTTCGGAGACCCTCAATGTGCTGGACTTCCTGCTCCTCTAGCGTTTTGCGCATGGACTGCAGCTCCCCTCTCTACCTGCTCACGATAGACGTTATGCTTCTGTAGCTTTTCGCGCATAGACTGCACCTCCTTCTCTAGCTGCTCACGGTTGACATGCTGCTCCTCTAGCATTTGGCCCATAGACTGCAACTCCTTCTCTAGCTGCTCACGGTTGACTTTCTGCTCCTCTAGCTTTTCGCGCGTAGACTGCAGCTCGTTCTCTAGCTGCTCAGGGCTTTCCTTGACAGATGCTTCTTGCCTCACCTTCTCCAGCTCCTGCTGGAACTCCTCCTGTTGTTTTCGGAGACCCTCAATGTGCTGGACTTCCTGCTCCTCTAGCGTTTTTGCGCATGGACTGCAGCTCCATCTCTACCTGCTCACGATAGACGTTTATGCTTCTGTAGCTTTTCGCGCATAGACTGCACCTCCTTCTCTAGCTGCTCACGGTTGACATGCTGCTCCTCTAGCATTTGCCCCATAGACTGCAACTCCTTCTCTAGCTGCTCACGGTTGACTTTCTGCTCCTCTAGCTTTTCGCGCGTAGACTGCAGCTCGTTCTCTAGCTGCTCAGGGCTTTCTTGACAGATGCTTCTTGCTTCACCTTCTCCAGCTCCTGCTGAACTCCTCCTGTTGCTTTCGGAGACCCACTCAATGTGCTGGACTTCCTGCTCCTCTAGCGTTTTGCGCATGGACTGCAGCTCCCTCTCTACCTGCTCACGATAGACGTTATGCTTCTGTAGCTTTTCGCGCATAGACTGCACCTCCTTCTCTAGCTGCTCACGGTTGACATTCTGCTCCTCTAGCATTTGGCTCATAGGACTGCAACTCCTTCTCTAGCTGCTCACGGTTGACTTTCTGCTCCTCTAGCTTTTCGCGCGTAGACTGCAGCTCGTTCTCTAGCTGCTCAGGCTTTCTTGACAGATGCTTCTTGCTTCATCTTCTCCAGCTCTTGCTGGAGCTCCTCCTGTTGCTTTCGGAGATCCTCACGGTGCTGGACTTCCTGCTCCTCTAGCTTTTTGCGCATGGACTGCAGCTCCTCGTCTAGCTGCTCACGGTTGGACGTTCTGCTCCTGTAGCTTTTTCGCGCGTAGACTGCAGCTCGTTCTCTAGCTGCTCACGGCTCTCCTTGGTAGATGCTTCTTGCTTCATTTTCTCTAGCTCCTTGCTGGAACTCCTCCTGCTGGCTTTCCGAGGCCTTCACTGTTCTGGACTTCCTGCTCCTGTAGCTTTTCGCTCATCGACTGCAGCTCGCGCTCTGGCTGCTCGCGACAATCAATAAAACCATCCACATGAATTTTTTCCTCCCCATCTTGTTCGGACTCCTCAGGGGTTTGGCAGAATTGATTTTCAGCTGTGGCCTCCTCCTGTGCGACTTGCTGGTCTCGCTGCGAAAGCGATGACAACAATTCGCCTTCAAGACGCGTGTAGCACTCTGTAGTCTTTTTATCCTGTCTCGTTTGCTCCAGGTCCTGATCGTACGTGTCATGCTGCTGGCGTACACGTTCTATCACCATTTCCTGTTGTACTTCGTGATTCTCGTGCTTCTCATACATCAGCTGAGGCTGCTGCTCTTTTTGCTCGCCGGCGTTTCGGTTATAAGCTTCTTGCCCTTTTCTCTCCACCTCTTCGAAGAGCTGAGCACGTCGGAAGATGTGCCGTTCTAGTGCATCTTCACGTCGTGCGCATTGGAGTTGTTCACTAGAAGCATCTATGGTCTACGCGATTCCTGTTGCTTCTCCAGCGTGGTACGACTGTTCCTGAAAGCGCTCACGCCGCTTGCGCAGCGAACGCTGCTCTACATGCTCGTACTCCCCCGCGTCACTCAGGTGCGGACTACCGCTTTCAAGCTGTCCGCAACTCACTCCCTCACACCCTGCTGGACTGCTGCACTCCTTCGTAGCTGGTGCCGCAAGAGGCCTCCGTTCTGATGACGCCATTCACTCTTTGTCTGTTGCTGCGGCTTAAGGATAGCCTGGCGCGCAGGCGCGAGTTTATCTTGCAGCTCGCGTAAGCTGGCCTTCATGCCGCTGTTGTTGTTTAACGTGCTGCTCCTTCAATTCCCGCTCCGTACTTCAGCCAATAGCAAACGCTGCTCTATATCCTGTTGTGTCGCATCAGCATGCGCTCCCAGTCGTCGTGCTGCACGAAAAGACGGTCACTAATGTGCTCTGGTAAGCTTTCTTCGTTCAGCCTCGAGATATCCGCTTTTTCCAGTCCGTCGTGGTATTCCTGATCCGAGTTGTTCTGCAGGACTTGGCTCGTTTCGACACTTCCTTTGCTTGTTGTTTAAAAATTGTGTGCTGCGCTATTCCATGCAAACTGCATTCTTGGCGGTGCGTCGAAGCGTACTCCTGCGTCTCCTGCATACTTTCGCTTTCGACGCCGTTGTGCGGTTGTCTGCCGCGCAGAGGACTCTCATCAAGAGGGAGTCTTTTCAATTTTTCAGCGAGCAGAAGCAGCTCTGCATCTAGCTCCTCCCGCCGCATGAGCCTACACTCCACCTCCTGCTGTTGCATTCGGTACTCATGTCGAAGTCGCTCAAGTGCGTCTGAGATTTTAGCCATCCTCACCAGTTCGTAATAGTCAGCGCCGACTGAACTATGCCGCTGTCTCTGTCGCTCCGGTGGAGGATGCCTACACAGGGTGATGATTCGATGGATTGTCTTCGACGAGCTCTTCGCTTCCTTCTGCACTGTGACCGCCTTTTCTTGTCTCAAATCATCTTCCGCATTCTCTTTCATCGTCCGGTGCAGTTCCTGCTGCCGCCTTATCTCTTTTGGGAGAGCGCACGACTCAACCTTTGTCTTCTTCGCAGCGCTGCTGGGCTTCCTGTAGCTGTGTTTGTAGCTCTAAAACTCCTTTTCAACTTGCTGCTGAGTTGCTGACTCACTACCTCGCACAGTTTCGCGCTGGCTTCCACGCACCTCCGCTGCTTTCAGCGTGCGGTTTTGCGTCGTGTTCGACATACAATGCAGCTCCTGCTGAGTCACGCATTCTTCCGTGCGGTGATGCTGGTGGTCCGTGCGGCGTATGATCTCCTCTCTGCTGTCTGATTCGCGCTCGAGCACCGTTCGGACGTCACATGCTTCTCTATTCTCAAAGTCTTCTAGAGCTTGTCTTGCAGTTTGACACTCTTCCTTTGCTTTCTCCAGCTCCTTCTGTTGCTCTGCGACAGTGCTCACGTGCTGCTGCGAACAGGTCCTGCAGACGTTTTAGGCATTCCTCTTTCTCATTGAGCTGCTTCTCTTTGAACATCCGCGCAGTATCTGCGTCACTGGCACGCTGCTGAAGTAGTTTTGTTTGCTCGTGAGACAGCATCAGCTGCTCTTGCACGTGCTTTAGCTGCTCTTGCACATGCTTCAGCTGCCCCTGCAGCTGCTCTACAGTGACGTCTCGAGCCTGCGTCACGATCCGTGATAGCCCTCTTGAATCTGGATGGTTGCCCTGCAGCAGTTCACATATTTCCTGGCAGTGCTTAAGCTAGGATACCGCGACCAACACCCACTACCTCGGAAGTGCTCAGTCGGGTGAACTGCGCCGTGCCTTCGACCACTGAAAATAGTTCGGGCCCGCGCGCTCTGATGTGCACTGTTGCTCGATGCAGCACATATGTGTGTCATGCTGAATGAATGCGCAAAAGCCTCCACACATAGTCAAGAAGGACCGAAAGGCTGCTTATGACACATGCGTTATCACTTTGCGACAGGAGCGAGGAAAATTCCGTGAGCGTACGCGCCACACGCCAGTGGACGCGTGCCTGCAACAGCGCTTCTCTGGTGCAGCCAGAAAGCCTCTCTATCTCGCACAGAATATATTTTTCACGCTTTGCATTGGCTATCGTTGTCCACCAGCAGCGGCGTCAGCCACGCAGACGCGGCAGCACTAGCTACACGCAATCCTGTAGCAAGCCACAAAAGTAGAGGAGAAGAGGCGCTTCGGCACAAACACCGACATCCCCATCCCTCTTCGCAGTTCAGAAGACGCTTTTCTGGGCCAGCACTGCAAGGTATAGTGCATTGAATTTGCACCTTCGCTGGATCACCAGGGGATCGCACACCGCAGGTGATGTGCTCAATGGTTGACGTGTGCACTTACCGATATTTTCAACTGAAGAGGCCAAAGAGCCTCAAGTGGATGAGAATTTTACAACGCATAATCCAGTAAAGACGCAGGGACATGTTCTTCAGAGTGGACTTTTTGACATAACGACTCGTCGCTTGTGCGTAAAATACTAATGAATACGGCAGGGTTGCACAATGATGTCCTGGATGCGCTACAGCTGTACACGCCGGGATTGTCACTGGGACAAAATATATGCATCCAGAAACCCGCAGCGGAGGGCGCGCATCTGCGCTTACGTAAGATGGCGACGTACTCGCGTATTTTTTCTGACTACAGCTCACCCGGAGACTAAGGTTAAAAGCATTCGACTGCGACGTGTACTTCCCCTGAGCGTGCATAGCAAATTGCACCATACACTACGTTAAGGAGATATTGTTGAATGCATTGAACCCCTTCACACTTTGAGTGATTTCATGTAGCGAGTTGTGCTGCGGTACAACAAGATGTAATACTGTCCAGACGCTTGGCAACCTGTAGGTTTTCTAAAGTGGGCAGCACGAGCGCGTAGACGGTTAACGGGCATCCTGCAGCTGCGTCATCAGAAAAACGCGGAACCTCAGAGGATTGTCTCACGCGAACACAAGCACTGCTGCGTGTCACACATGTAGCATCAGGAAGCTTTGGGCATTGACCATTGATGCATATGCACAGCCGCGGGTGCGGCACAAGCTCCCACTTGCTGCTCACTTGCTTGCGTCGATTCTTCAGCATCTCCATGTCTCTCTGGGTTTTCCGGAGAGACTTGCACAGCTTGACTGCGTGTGGAACGATAAGAGCTTCTTCTGCTGAGTCGGTCGCTGCGGCCGATGAGTCAACGTGTGTGTGTACACAGATGGTGCTCGCTTCCTCTTCACGTACCACTACGCTGGCAGATGTGTGTGCTGCTGCCTTCACGTCGGATTCCGGTTTGCCCTTGGTAACTCCGGCAGTGCTGCCACTGCTTTCCCAGCGGCAGCGGTCGGCGGTGTGCTCGTGCGCAGACTCTTCGGTGGGGGGAATAACAGGCAGATTCTGCTGCTTCGGATGGTCACGCACAAGGACAGCCGCTGAAACTGAAGCGCATGCAGCTGCACTGTCCACTGCGTGCTGCACCATATGCACTTGATAATGCTGAGGGGTAGTGGAAAGAGATCGGCAGCATTCAGGATTGCCTTCCTCGCAAAGGCAACGCTCTGACAGAACGTGCATCTGCTTCTGATCGTTACCACGCTGTCCATCCAAGACAACCTTAGCGTGTGCCATTACCAAGTGACGCTGTTTTTCCGGGGCCCGTATTTGTTGTGCTACCTGCTGTGGCTGCCAGCTTAGGTCAATATCTGCTGGTGAAGCGTCAACCGTCGGCGAGCCGACTGATAACTGCATCGACACAGCGTCCTTGTGGGGGTGACCTCCGTCGCTCGAGTAAAAGCTGTACGGAGTTTCGTAGGTGTCTGACTTTGGGCCCGGAGGATTCCCCACGCAAGCGCCTTGGAGTCCTCTCTGCTTTTGAACATCGTTGTCTCGCCTCTGTGATACCAGAATATCTGTGTGCTGCTGCGTGTGTCTCTCTTTTCGAGGATTTGTTAACGAAGGCGCACTGCCTTGCTGGGACGTGTGCGGTCCTGTTACACAGTCACGATCCAGCAAAAGGCCACAAGGACGCTATAACAGTGCAGCTGTCGATGGGCAGACAAACTTCTGAAGTCTCATCTGCAGCCTGTCAGTCACAACACGTCGCACAGCAGTGGCAGGCTCCGAAAACACTCCCTTTAGTTGGTGCTCCGGTCACGTGATGTCTTTGGGGATAGTGTCTGGAAGTCGCAACCCTGGTAGAGTAGAATTGTCCTTACATCCTTGCCAATAAGCTCGCGCTAGCATTCTACATTGGAAGATCAGCTAGGACTTACAACCCTGAGGCAGTAGGATTGCCCTTACTTTCTCGCCGATAAGCTCGCACCAGCATTCGTGAGGTGATAAGCAGTCAACTTAGAAAATCTGGGTGAAAAGTGAAGAAACACGTGAAGGACGCAGCGAAGCGTGCTGAATTTCCTGGAAGAAGCCCACCAAATGAGGGCGTTCATGGACTCTCTGTCATCAACCCTTTGCACCAAGAACATCGTTCATGTAGACTCCTGTCGGTTCCGCAAGCGCCACTGTGCACTTTACCAGGTAGCCAGGTCTTTCTAGCATGAGCCCCGGGAAGGCGCACTTCCCGAAGGGGAATGTGGACGTTTTCTTCTGGATAGTATCGCAGGTGGAGCATTCGCAGTGGCCCAACACTGGCCAAAAGTGACTATGATGCTAGAACAGCGTTGCTGGGTTACGGATTTCTGACGAGTTCACGTACATCACCACGAGAATGCGGATGTCGAAGCACGTGCCTGGATGGGAACTGGGACGAGCTTTACTAGAGGCACGTGTCAGGCGGAAAAAAGGGGTTGATAGAATGCTAGGATGCTGGGGAGTCACTTGCTGCGAGAGCCCACCGCAGAGATTCAACTCCCTACTAGAGCGGTCATGCTGGCGCACAGAGATGCTGTGGCCTGCGCGTTTGCTGAGGTCGTTCAAAGTCGCTTCGGCGGAGCCGTTCCGCCTGCTGAAGAAGGTTGTATGACGCCTTACCGGCTTTGGACACATTGTCGCATGGCATGCAATGCAGCCCGTTCAATTGCAGGATGCGCTGAGCTTGAGCGCCTTCCTGTTGTGAGGCTACACGGTGTGGACCTGCGTCTCTGCACTGCTGGAAAGGCAGTTGAGAAGTCTGCATTGTAGTGGTGCTCCGGCTGGCAACCTCCTCGTGCACGCACGCGATGTTTACAGGCAGGTTCGACCATTGTTGCACGTGCGCTGCGCCTCTACGGCCTCCAACGGTACTGTTGTGGCACAAGGGACGACTGGTGCCTGGGTGCCTGAGGCGCAGTCGGCTGTTGGAAGCACCGCTATCAGATTCGTTTCGCAAACACCCTATGGCCTGTATGGCTACTTCCGCACCCACGGTGACGGCGGACTCATGCCCTCGTGAAGGTCTGCGGCTTCTAAAACCGCTGCGCGCCGATGTGGATAACGAAAAAGAAGATGCTGCCAGCTGCCCACCGCCGCTGACTTCTACATTGCATGTATCTGCGTGGCACCTAGAGCTGTCGGTTTTCCCGCTTCTCGGGGGAGCGACCCCGTTGGATAAGGCCTCATTGGCGTCTTGTCCATTGAGAAAAGGTAGCGCTGTTGATCTTTCGCACGTCGTACCGTATCCGCAGGCGCTGCAGACCGAAACCGAACTCTCATTAGTCACCGAGCCACTGCTGCAGGCAGAACACTCGCTCTCCTCGTCGCTGCAGCGATTGCTACCGCCGCTGGACGTTCGCCGAGTCCAGCTGCTGCACGACTCCACGCTGCTGGCATCGTGCGAAGCAGCACTGTCCGATCTGCAATCTACGACACCGTGCGACTCCGTCAGATGCCCACTGCAAGTGCACGTGCGGTCGGAGGACCGGCAACTGCTGCTGTCGTAGTTGCTTGCACTGACGCTGAGACTGCGGGCCTTCCATCTTGCGCTGGATCCATGATTGTAAGTACCGTCGCCGTTGCCCTCATTCGGGCAAAAGGTGCAACAGCTGTTGAATGTGGCTTCTCCTTCCGATTCTCTTCTCGTCATTGTGATGCAGCTGGCACTGTCAGATCACGTGGCACCCCCTGAGTATTGTCTCTTTGATAGCAGCCGCCCACCTATGGAGAATGTACCTGATAGAGATGCGAACTGCACTGAAAGACTAGATCACATATCATGGGAAATGCACCAGCAACTACTGAGGCGAGAATTTCTGAACCTTTCGGAGCACTATTTTTGCTGGCAGAAGCTGCCTGCGAATGGCGTAGTGACAATGCCCCTTCTGGTGTGAGTTTCGCAGCGAGGCAACGTCCAGAAACAACATGGCAGTGGCTATCGCGCCCATGTAGGACAGAGCATGGAAAGCTAGTGAGATCAAAGTGGAACACAGAAAAATGATATATACCTCAAATGCGGTGACATTTGATGATGGTGAAACAATGAGAAAACAACACGTACCGCTGAAGGGTGTAGTACATGTCATTTCAATTAGCAACGTGGAAGTCACACCGCTAGATATGCAACATGGAGTACTTCCTCCAGCGTAACTTATCGTTACGCCGAGGAAAATTCCCCAAAATGTGATTCCCGGTGGCCTGATAGCGACTTGAGGAGTACTAAGGTCATGACTCGGACAGTGGGCACATACCCGATGCGGGCGCAGCGCAAAGAAGCACCTGGACGCCCTCTCTGGCAAGTATAGCTCAAATATGTGAGAGGATCTACGTGCCGGCGTAAGGAGGTGAGCAAACGACGTCAAAATTAGATTTCAATAATGCGTGAACACTTGTATAGAATCCTGTCGCACTGACACCACATGCGTTCTCGACACCTAGAACAACCATGACTGTGAACAAGCAAAACAAAGAATCATAAGCGTGAACTCAACTCGAACTATCATGATACCACACACTAAAGTGGCGCCTTGTGATAGAAATGATGCGTTATTCGTGTGCGCCACGTACCTCACAGAGTTTTTTCTTGATCGAAGAGACCGTGTGTATCGAGCCTTCAGTAAATTGATCAGTGGTAATTGTGAGCAATGAAGGACACAGAATAGAAAATGCTAGGATGCCTTTCAAAGTAAGACACTCGTGAGCCCTCAACCCGTGCCTGATACCACGCGACACCAACTTCCTACTTCAACTGGCGCGTACCATCGCCTAGTATTCAGACGTGTGAGCATAGAGCGCATCCACATTAAGGAGTGGCACATCTCTATAATGGGTATAAGCGCGAGGGAAGGTGTGAAAAAAAAGGCTTTATCAAGTGTACAGTTTCCACCACTCGTCATCCACCGTCCGCGCTGTCCCAGCCGCGCCCGCGGGTGTTTCAGAACGAAGGCTTTGATCGCTCGTCAGTACAAACATCGTGAAAAGCTGGCCATGCTCTGCATTCGCCAGCTTCAGCAACTTCTGCAAAACTGCCTGTGCTGCAACTAGTACGGCGTCACCGTGTTGCTTTGAAGCAAGCACGGCTCCCGTTCATATCCGTACACCAGAATCACACAAAATTCTAGGCGGTAAAGGGTCCCCGCTGCTTGCTTGTTGTGATTGATGCAGACGTCCCCAACATGCAGTGCAGGACTAACGAGACGAGGTTCGTGCACTCGGCACTTGTCAATGTCAAAAGCTGAACAGATCAAACCCGTTCTATGTGTTGGCGTCTCCGCCGCTCCATAGGTCTCACGCATCCTGTACCATCATCTTCGGACGCAACTGAAAACGAGCTTAGTGTTCTACGTGTTGAGACGAAGGTGTCTGCCTGCGTGCGCTGCTTGCCCCATTTTCAACGGCTGCATCCTGCCTCGATGCTAAATGGCGTGAAGACTTCGTATATCCGAAATTGGCGACCTATAATTTCTAACGGAGATGCCAGAGTCCTGAGGATTCCAGAAATGTGGGCATCCACGCCCGTGGTGTTTGCAGACTGTTAACGGGATGTCTTGTTTCAGCGCAACAGCTGCTCAGACATCACGGAAGTGCGCTTTTACCCGATGTGTGCATGTGCATACATAAATATCTTCAACGCAAGTTTTCACACAGGGACATGGCTCAACCAGAGGTACACATGCAAGCATTGTCTTTTTCGAGACGGAACTGGATATGGCTGCGTAAAATAGCACGCAAGATTTTAAGGTTCTGAGGGGCGTATTCGCCGAAGGAGGGCATGAATTGGAATTGTGGGAGGCCCGCACCTTTGATTTGGAGGCAGTAAGATTTGACACTGCGAGAAGGCCAGCTGCTTCAGCCACCAAGCCACCTCTATACCGTCCTTTAAGGAAACCAACGATCAGAGAGTGGCCCCCGCTACTGCTTTCTCCGCTCAACTAGCCGTCTCCCTCTGTATTTGTGCGTGTGTACGCGTCTGCGTTCGTGCGTGGGGCCGGTCGGCCGCATGTACGACAGGGCACATCTGCTGAACACCGGGGCTGGAGTCGCTTCTTTTTCCTGCAGCAGCGTTGTGCTACGTAAGGTTATCGCCACGCAGTGGCGGTGTGAACTGACAGCAAAATCAGTGTTACCCCTCGGTCACACATGACGGTCACGCATGATGGAGGACTACAAGACTCCCGGCCGACTGCAGTACAGTCAGGGCTGCAGGGGCTACATTTTGCGTACGTGTTTGACAGACTGATGCGTACGCAGGTGGCGCCGATCGCACGTACGGCTCTAAAGTAGAGCTTCTTTCACAGAAACGCACCCTTACGCGTGCACAGAGAAGGCACTTCGTGAGAAAAGTATGACATGTGCTTTTTCCGGGCCGTGGGTCGTGCAGGGGCAGTATGTCGCAGTAAGCAAAACCGTATTTTGCTGGCTACAACAACTCATAAGGCCGCATGAAGCTTTCCACGCCCCCACTACTGATTAGCCACGTTTCAGTTTCTCCCCAGTGTGATGCTAGATCTAGGATCTTGTGGGAGCGTGTATTCGTGTTAAATTCGCTATATACTACATGGATAATGAGTAAATTGGTACGCGGGCTTGCATTGTCCGTCTTAGAGGTCGGTTCAGGCCTCATGTGACGCCCTGATATCATGTGCAAGGGAGCAGCCTTCCAGCGTAACAGACAAATGCAAGCAGCTTTGTCAGAGAGGATTTGGGAGCTTAGTTGACTCTAAAGCAGCGCACACTTCAGCGTGATTGCAAATACCTCAAGTTGAAAGATGCTAGCGACCCAGTTGGCTTTAATTTACTAGGTAATTGGACTCTGAGTACACCAGTGTATGCTCAATAGCTGAAAGGTGGTCCAAAGCGTGAATATATTTTGATTCAGATACCTTGAAGGCCCAGAACGGCATACTGCTCCCTTTTAAAGCTGTTTGCGGCCTGCGGATCATATGCTCTCATAAACTTCCCTCTAGATTCCATGTAGAATATCTGATCTATCATAACTCACTATAAGCTGCGCTGGCAACCTTGCCGGGTTCGCGGGCACTTGCACGTGACATATGTTTACTTCAGGCTGCTTGCGGAGTTTGACTACATGCGCCACCACTGCAGGACGTAGCTGCGATAGTCCTTCCTGTTAAGATGTGTCGGTCGATGCATAGACGTGAGAAAGTGGTGCGCGACAAAATTCCTTATCCGGCCATTCGACGCACTTCTATACCCCTGCACAGGGTGCACATCACGCACAAGCAAAGTTCGTCGGGGATTGTTTCTATGAAAGATGCATTACACCTGCTGTACGACTAGAGAATAGATAAAAGGGAAATGGCCCTTCCCGCCTGACAGTGCAGCCTTTTTTCTGATGCATATGTGCGCATACGTATGCTTGCCCGCGGCAGAGAGCAACTGTTCTTCCTGCTTGACAGTAGAGCTTCCCCCCTGCTGGATGCACATGCTGACCTTTGCTCACCCGCGCAAGTGAGACAGCGCCATTGCGGCTTCGCAAGCTGAGGCGCACAGGAGCGGCGTTGTGACTACAGCAAGACGATGCACTGTATTAAATGTAGACTTAACACATGCACTGAATGCGAGCCGCATATCAGGCTGGCACGTTCTGAAAGAGAGGGTCTACTATCCTAGGAAAGCTCGGCAGCAGAAGAATGGCCGCAACATTTACGGGTAAAAAGCAATGCGCTGAACCCTCGTGGGCAGCCCGACCCTGATGTCTCTGCCTCCCACTCAAACGTGGCAGGTAACATGCTACGGAAAAGAATTTGTCTCTTCTACAAGTACACAACAGTGTTACATGGACATTCAGCTCCGATGAGGTCCTGTATCACCGAGATCCCCACGAGGTATCTTGAATTTGAAAGTACACGACGTGTATGCTTGAGAGAAACAGCTCTGCCACAGGAAATTCTTCTGTCATTCGAAGAAACGAGTACGCACCACCACATGTTTACCACACGCTCACATGCTCCTTTCTGCTGTATCTTTATGTGATTTCACAGCAGTCACACGGGTGCAGGTCATCCAATTAGAGTATTGCATTCCGGCACGGGAGTTTCCCACAATTATCACGTCAAGATACAGTGAAGCCTGTGGAGTTTCCAGCTCCACAGCACCGCGGGCAGCCTTCTGCCCGTATAGAGTCCACCTTCATCACTCTGCCCGTAAGAAGAGGCTGGGCAACATAACGCATGCGGCACGCATTGACAATTTGCTCTTGGGCTGTGCGTGTCACATTAGGTCTCACAGCGCATATAAGCCGGTTTATGATGAAAGATGAGTCATCTGCTGCCTACTGCTCTCCACCCTTTTGATGTGCTTGCCGTGTTCCACCTTGTACGGGTGTACCTGAGAGTAGTCATGTGTGTGTTTTGATATGTCACACTTATTTTTGCGCTCCTCCCGCCAATGTCCTAACGAGAGGGGTTTCTGTAGACGTGCTGCTTCCCCCTGGATACATTTGGCTGTGTATGCTCTTGCCGCCCATACCTTGTATAGTAGCCCGCTCTCTCTTGAGCTCCTACTGCGCTACGGCTGCTTAATACGGTAGATGCATGCACGCTGTAGACTCCACCACGCCATGCTCTCGCAAGAGACGACGGAGCTTAATATTTTGACCTTCTGTGTTGACGATCATGGAATCACACTCGTACACTCTTTATGCAGAAATCCGCTATGTGAGTCTTCTGCCTAGGGCGCACGACACTTAACGGAGCGTAGCCATTTATGCTATGAATTCTTACTTGTAGCTAAACATGCGTAGGATTGTTGTATGCGCATGCTGTTCACCACACCCGCGCCAGCGGCAAACTGTCGCAGTGTCACGGCACTTTAATACCGTATCAATAGATAGCTGTTTACAGAGAGAAGAATATTTGTGCTTCTTTGAGAGACAGCTACGGTGCCCCCATGCGCAGTACAGTGTACGTATGACGCGTGCTGCACACAAACTAGAAGTTCTCCAAGCAGCTACGGTAGCTGTGCAGCACTCTGCAGTGCACAAAAACCAGATCAGCGCCACTGGTACACGTGGCCGAACGTTGAAAACGCAAGCACACAATATCCCACCGCGGGAGAGCCCGGTAGAGACCCCAAGCAAATTCATTTTGAGTGCCGGGGACCTTCGTGGGAGGCGGTGGTCCGCTGCGCTCGACCGTATCTCGCATGCGCGTTCACACCCGCGTGAACGACAGTACGTGGGGAGGTGGATCGCGTGTACCAACAAGTGAACGTATGACTCCGCAGTAGGCCCTGTTCGGGTGCCATCGTTTCGAATGGTAGAATCTCCAAGTAAGACGCGAATGTGCACTGCACATTATGACAGCGTCGTCCAGAAGAAGGCACTCGGAGTTTGTTGACTCCCGCTTCGGCAGATGACGAAGGGTGCAAAGCTGTAGGACCTCTATTCGAACAACATACTTGCTGATGTTACACGTGGGACAGGAGCCTAGTGGAGCGTGTATACAAGCGTAACAAGATATGCGAGCTACTTAATCAATCACAAAATCTCCATACACCTCAAGCGGGAATGAGACAAAGTATTATATCCGCACATGCGGTGGCGCGCTTGCGTCAGTGGCCGTACTTTTGCTAGTGCAGTCATTTATGTGTCCGGTTACGTTTTTACATGTCAGCATCGACCACGCACGGAAGCGACGCGTGGAAGTCTACCCTAAACTCCCCCTCCTGCAGTAGTTCCGCTTGTACAAAGCGCTCCAGCGCCCGCGCAGATGATGAGATGTACCACAAAAGTACACAGAGCCCGTAAAGCTCATGAAAAAGCGGCTGTCGATACGCATCCTAATCGACTATCGTCTACATTTGTGTCGAACGTTCCACATGCGCAAGAGCCTCAGGCGTAACGAAGGTACTTGAGGAACCTCTGGTGGTCTCATCCTCGGCTCCAACGTTCACCTGCGTGACACTTTATGTACGTTAAGTCTTTATCGACAGATCTATCTTCGCATGAGCGGACTCCCAAGGAAAGCAGCCGTGCACCGCTAACCTGAGCATTCGAACCCCCACTCATGATGAGACGTCTTGAACAAATGTGTCTGTGGAATGCTACAAGCTCCGGCACCCATATAGGGGCATTATTTTCTCAAAGGACCTCTACTGCGGTAAACATGTCGCGATGTGTTCCGCATACGTCTCCGGCGTCCCATCAAACCCTGCTGGTTGTCTCAACAGCGCGTTGAAGAGTATATCTGAGTCTTAGACCCTTGTAACTGGAAGCATCGCTTGACAGCTTTGAGGTGTCTGTTGCGATGGTGCCGCCGTTGGCACGCGCAGGTCACTGTGCAGTAGGCAGCGCCTCCTGTTCATGCCGTCCGAGTTACGTAACCGATGTACTTAGCCCTGCCGACCCTCGTGTTGCTGCTGTTGTGCAGGCTGCTGTACAACTGCCTGCGGTTGCTGCTGCTGGAGCAGACGGGGTTCAAACCAGGTAAGAAGTTTTTTATGCAGACAGTCCCACGCCTCTTCAAGGTCAGCATTAATTATAGTAGCATCAAAGTGTATCTCCTTGGCCAGGTTCAGCTCGCGCCGTGCCGTCTCCAGCCGCATTTGGATCTGACGATGCAATGAAGGCAACCGAACAGACACGTTCTCTTAGCTCGGCTCGCACCAGTAACAGTGACAACACAGCGGCTTTGAATGACCTCCGTACTAGCAATCTAGAGAAGGGCGATTGGTAACGACAGGGCATGCGGTCTGTCACTATATACTGACACAGCATCTGCTTTTCCCTCACCATTACTCAATTACGACAGTCGCATCAGCAGCAGCTGCTGATACAAGGCAACACCGTTGATATGTGCAACGCCTCTCTACACGATACTGATGTCTGGCACTATAGGTGCTGCAGCAGCCCAGAGTCCACTGGCGGACCGGCCCCCACGCTGACAAACACCTGACGCTCCGGTGCGTAATGGACGTGCGCTCCCGCCTTTACCCGGGGTGTGTGTACATGGAGTCATACTCGTTCCATAATGTGGGGCCACCGACTGTGCTGTAGGTATATATGATATCATACAGCCCGAAACAAAGTATGTCACGCGATAATGTGCATGCAAATCCAACAGTCTAGCAAAATCTCCACACAGCGACAATCCGTGTAGTGACCCTGTAAAATGAGAAAAAAAAAACACTAAGGAGCGTACGATTTGTACTGGACAAGTACTACACGGCGTGCGCGTGGAAAAATGTGTCCATAAACACGCTCGATACGAAGATACACAGATAGAGAGGAGGAGCCGCAAGTTGTGCTCCGATACTGAAGAATGCAGATAATGTAAGTATCGACGGTGAGCACGGATTCCAGGCGAGGGTGTGTGGGCCACTTATGCAGGAAGGTTCTTTGAATTTGCTCTTGATGGAAGTAAAGCTCTTGCAGGCCAGAGGCCTTCATCGTCTTGGTGTCTAGATTCATGCATTACCGACTGATACTCTAAATTTATTGTCCACGCCACTCACGGGGTTTACTGAAACCGCTGCAATCACTTTTTTCCACCTTACAGCTGGAGGATACACCTGTTTTTTTCAAACCGCCCTGTGTGGCTCTTATTCTGTGCTATCAACAAGCTCCAGTTTGGCATCGCGCACGAGTACTCACAGTGCAGACCGTCGTCCTTCTGCTCTAGCAGAAGTAATAAAACTCTAACCGCATTATAGTACCTCTGGGCTTGGCACAGTTCTACGCACTACTCTCACTGATATACACTCACCCTGCCGAATTATTCAGGTAGTTTTCCCGTCTTGTTCGCAACTTTTACGACTACAGCGACATACGATTTACTTTACCGTCCCTGCAGGACACATCAGTGGCAACGGTGATACTCCTACCCTGCTACTGCGCTCGTTCGCTGCCGGTTTTCTACGGAGTCTAGCAGTTGTATTGATGGTGATAGTGCTCCCTTTTTAGGTTGATGTTGATGCGTGATAATGATAATGCCTCCTGCTGCGTCTTCTCCTGCTCTTGCTTGAACACTCTTTACCTACATGTTGTTCGCTTTCAGTCTTCCGGCCGCGCAGACGCCGCTCTAGCTCAGCTAAGGAAGGCGGTTGAATGAAAACAAAGCGAGCCTGCTGCGCCAGCGGCGACTCTTGCACCTGTCGTACTCCCGTCAAGTCGATCTCCAACAGGCAAATGCACCCGTGAGACCTGTTTCACAAGCATTACAAACACGCCGCGTATCCACATATATATATATATATATAAATATATGGGTATGTACATGTTTCTTGAGTATGTATACATAAGAAAGGTTTGAGGTAGAAATATGCAGATGCACGCACAAAAATCGTGAAGCGTGTATATTCACATATGTACCTGAGCGCATACAGGAACTTGCACAAGCACACAAACATCCATGCAAATATATATATATATATATATACGTATGATATTTATGGTTACCAACATTCTCATTCATGTAAGCAACGATCAGTATACTTACAAATGCTTTTACCATCGAGGTCTACAGGTATCGACGTAGTCATTATATATGCGCAGACGTGTACAAGTACACGATCTTCTAAACCTGAGGAGTGTATACACGGTTGCACCTCGAACTGATTCATATGACGCGCTGCCAGCAGCACACCTCCTTCAAAAGTGTCCAGATTCTTCGTAGACACTTAGACGCTACTATTGCTAGTAAGCTTCACCATAGCATATGCATATACAATATATGTGTATATTCTAAAATATATACACCATGGAGACTCTGTATATGTACTACCTTGTATTTGCAAACTGAGCTGCGTATAAACATCTGCGCGTGTCTGTGCAGCTTACTGAATCGTCCTGACCGCAGCCAACGAGGTGCCGTAGAAGTTTCCAGAAAATGACGCATATTCAAGAAACCCTTTTTGTCTTTTCAATGCATCAAATTCTTCTACAGTGCAAAAATAATAATCCCGTCCTTGCTGCTCTCCAGGGCGAGGAGCCCGCGTGGTGTGACTAACAGAGAACTGAAACGCCTGCAGAAGAAGGATCAATCACCGCAAGAGCAAAAGTAGAACTGGTACACACAGTTGCGTCGGAAACACCAAACATGTCACACGTCTTTCCAGCGGCGCTACAGGCTGCACCATCTGCTGCGGATGCAGAACCGAACTGGACAGAATCAACCGCTACGGCAGTTGCTAACCTGCTGTGAGCCCACAATCCAACTGCTCACGTGCTGCCGCCTATTCACACACGACACCAAAGACTACACATATATATTAAACTGATTATACGTGTGTGTACTCATCAAGGCGCGGACGTGCTGCAGTTTTCTCAGTAATATCATCAGAAGACTCTATAATTGTAGGTTAGGCCAATGATATGTTCCTGCGTACTCATGCTTGTACATAGCATATATACTACTGCTGTATGGGAACGGCTACGCTGAACGTACTACCACTAGTGCTCCTCTTGCTACTACTATACTTAACTGACTGTGCTGTTGATACGAAGCTCCTGCCGCAACTGAGAACGAGCAAACTGTTGTCATAAGCGTGCCACATATTTCACGACGAGTACGATCCCCCTGGCAAGGACAAGATCTCAACAGATATACGCGGCTCAAAAATCCACTGCTCCCTGTGTTGTTGCTAATGTCGCTGTGTGAGTCCCCCAGTCTGACTCGCAGTATTGTAAACCACCTTCTCCGTAATAGTGCTTCACCGAGGCAACCGTACCTCACGATCTCCGGCAATATACAAATCCATATGTTACGACGTATCGCAATTATCCACATGCTCAAGAATGCCCAGAGGTGACACGAACAAACGCGAACTGAGATACATACGTGTCATGGGTGATTTCGAGTCGTATTAGTACCAGGACGAGTAAAATAGTTCTTGCTTGATCTCTGATGTGGCGGATCAAAAGATACCGCATCAATAGAAAAACAAAATGGCAGCACTCTATCAGTGTAGCGCGAACATGTTAGTCTGAGTAGTATGGTCTATACGTGGTGGTCAGCTCGTTTGCAGACTGGATCATCAGCCAACGAAAACGTGTAGTAGCCCTCATCGAGCCACACGAAATTTCAAGCTGAAGATTCACCAGGAGAGATCAAACAGAACTTGTTTACGAGAGAACAGACCATTTTCCATACAGGTAACTTATATTCGTGTAGGTGTGCAAATTGCGCAAACGTGTGGGTATCTGTATATCTCTACGTCTGATGAGTATAGTACGTATCTGAAACGCACATACGATATAGGTATATGTATAAATATATATATATATGGGTGCTGGATGTCTCTGGGATATCTCCAGTTCCTCTTGTAGCGGCTAACTGCCTACGTAGACACTGCATACACGGCACTGTATACACATTTATACGCGTAGTATCTACACTGCCAACAGGACCTCAATGATTTCACCGAAGTAGACATCCACATCGATAGTAGTGTAGCAGTAAAATTCTATGAATCGGCTACAACGAGGTCCTTCTAAAGTGATTAGCTAGAATACGTGAAGTAATATGCGACAATGTATAGTGTAGTTAGCAAGAAGCGCAGATGCTGCACAAAGAAGCTCTTACGTCTGGCCATAGACGTAGTATACGACTGATCAGAGTACCTTTCCCCACGCCACTTGGCCCCGCCACAATCAGCAGCGAGGGGCTCAGGGCTGCAGCAGGCGCTATGTCTCGAGGATAAGCACGTCCTGCCACTGCCCTACAAACAAGCGGCGCTGGGGCTATCGCTGTTGCTGTTACATTCGCTGGGGAATGCGAAGCTGACGTAGTCGCAAGGGAGGAGACAGTCTTGGTGCATGCGGCATAAGAGGAACTTCCTGCGTTGGAGGGGTAGATATTATCTCCATCAAAACCGCATGAGCTGCTCTCCGCACAAAGAGCAGGAGCATCATTATCGGCCTTCGAAAGCGAAGTCGATGGTGCACCCCCTACGGAAGTGCTAAGTTCCCCTTGAATTTCTTCTTTCTCTGCGTACTTCGGAACCTGCACAAATCCGCAAGTATGTATCGCTTCCCACGACCCTGCCATTATATTTGCGCAAATCCTCAACTCACTATTACTGCTCCCTTTCGCACACCGTCCCAGATACCTGCAGCTAATGATACGTCTGTAGATGCTCGTGCAGCTACTGTCACTCCAGTCTACGGCTACACTGTAGCTGATACTGTCGCTTGCCGCGCGGCACCCACTGTTACTGCTGTATGTGGTCCCGATCCTTTTGCCGCGGTTTTTGATCAATTCGCTCCTGCTGCTAGGACCACTTCCAACTGGTTCTCCACTGCGCTTCTGGTGGCAACTGCAATTCCTGCTGTTGTCGCCTCTTACACAAATGTATCTGCATATAGCCCGATTGGCGCATGGCGGCCCCACAACTGGTTTGAGTGATGAAGCATCAGCCCAATATTTTGCGGGACTTTCGCCACCGCTGCCGCAGCAAGAACGATGCAAAAGCGTTGCTTGATACTCAACGCCATGTACAACGGTGCGCCCGTGGACTACCCGCACCTGCTCTCCCCCGCAGTGCTTCTCTTGATGCTGGCGAATGTCTTGCAAACTCTTCCGCAGACGCAGTAGGAAATTGTCTATAGTCTGCTGCGACACGAGGTTCTTCGTACAGAAAGTCCCTGAAGGTTGCTGCAGCTGTGGTAGCCACATACGCATGTCTGCACCCTTGCGTGACTACCTCTGCACTCGCAGCTGTGAATGACACAGAGCCCACTGCAAGAGCCAATCCACAATCTTCTTTGATGTGGACTGTTATCTGCTCTCTATGCAGCCCAGGAGAAACTTTTAAGGAGTGGGACGTGATGTACGTGCGCAGTTGCTCGTGGTACTTTTGCAAAGCAAGAGGCCGTCTGCGCGTGCACGGCTGTAATTTGCTGTGCCCTCAGAGACATTAATGCATGTGCGATCACATTTACGCTCGAGGACGGTGCTCCTGCAGCGGTTTCTCGTACGGCTGCTGATCGACATTATAATGCTTTTACTGCTGCCCGTCGCAATGCGGCTGACTGATATGCTGCTGTGGTTGCTTCGATCCTCCTTATCTCTGCCTGCAAGGCAAAAGCTGCTTTTGGTCTGACTGCTTGTGAATAAACCCATGCAGTCCCTGCTATAAGAGGTGTTCTCCAAGGCCAGCATTGTGGGGTCGCACATTCCAGCTGCTGCCCTCACTTTCGTGTTCCTGGGAGGCGTAATCCAGGAGATCCCTTTCTTGAGATGTTATCAGTATCTAGATAGGCACAAAGGGAAGGTGTGCACGTCCTTCAGACTAGGAATGCAAACGGCTCTTCTGTTTACCGCAGGCGCCGCTGCTGATGATGCAAAGCCCCCTTTGCAATGAAAAGTATAAATATCGGGAGACGTGAGTCACGACAATGTCAGACGTTTACACTGTATGCCACCATCGAGAAAAGTCCACGGCGCCCGGCTGGCTAGTGCGACTGCTCACGAGTACTTAATTAGGGGTCCACTCTGCTGGCAACGACAATCCTTGGCACATGGCGACAACACCACTAATTGTCGTCTTCTATTCAACGCTGCCCTCGCCACTACTGCGCGCCGGGTTTGCCTCTTCTTCGCATTTGTGCATCTCCGCTGCTGAGTTCTCGCGGTCTCCTGCAGTGATTGTTGCGTACGTGCTCCCGCACGCCAGCCCTGCTGAAGCATTACAAAGCGTCTGTGCCACTCCTCTTCCGCCTCTCTAACGAGACAGGTCGAAGATGTAGTATGTAGTAATCAATCGAGTTGACAGAGGTAGCAGCAGTGGCGGGAAGCCCTCGCAGAAACAGGCGCATCAATTCTAAATCCCCCGCAACCAGATGGATTTGCTGGTCGTGCCTGGAAAGACTGAAGATGACGAGATCACCAGTAGGTTAAAGGAATGGTGAAAGGACAAAGCTGCCAATCACAATGTGAACGATACAGATGCATGATGTGAGATTCAGTCGGGCAAGCAGGGACGCTGCGGTGACCCAGGGCGTGAGCGCCGCTAACAATCTATTAAGCTACTGCGGCTAATCAGTCTCAATGGCTCCGGTGAGGGTACGAAAGCAAAAACAAGCTGCTGCCGCGCGGATGACGATGGTGCGCAACGGCATTTCAAAGACCAACATTACACACGCAATAGCTACGGCGATGACAAAAACAACGTGGTCCACGGATGTCTCGATTCGTGAGCGAAGTCAAGTGACATGGACACGCTGAGACAGGGTGGTTACGCCCGCTTAACACAAGCGTAACGACAGGAATTACAGGAAAGAGCGCTTTCAACACCGAGGAGAGCAGCGCCGATGCCTGCCGCCTGCGGCAGGATTATGCAACAGTAACGGCGAAAGCGGGGGAGGAGCCGTGGCGGGGTGGGGGTTCCCGCCGCAAAGAATATGCACAAGGTGCTCGACCATTACAGCGTACAAAAAGAAATTACAGCAGTAGATGTACTGTCAAAGATATAGGCCTTCTTGGAAAAAAAAGAACGTGCGAGTGGACGGCAATTCTCAGCGTGCAGATCACATAGCGATCATGAGTGATTCGCACACCCCGGCGGTGCAAGTAGACTCCGCGGCTGTACGTACACGGTGGAACCCAAAAACGGTGCGCCGCCATACAGCTGTTCACGATGCATCACCTGTGCTAATGGTCACCTAGGTAATCATCGACCGATCCTGCACTCTCACAACAGTTGACTCGCTACGTCCGCTTTCCCAAACATAAGAATGGCGATCCGCTTTGAGCGCTGGCTCGGATCTAGCACTGCCGTCGACGGCTGCTGCCCTAGTTACCACTCGTCTACTGCTCATAACGATGCCTGGGTCCGTTGCACGTGCCACCTCTGTTGCTCAGTAAATGTACAGGTGTGCGATTGATCTCATGTGCTCTTCGTACGGCTTTAATTCAACGGATTAGCTTCGTGAATGCGCCTTCTTTTGTCCGTTTCCCACTTCGGGCACTCTTCTTCTGAGAACACACACAGCTGAGGTCATCATCTCCCGAACAAGGTCTCCGTATTTCAGAGGCGCAAATGTATGAAAAGACTGCGTGCACTAGGAGTGCCACCTTTACGCAACTGTGAGCATGAGTGTACAGAAAACTGTATCCTATTCCGGAGTATATGTCTTTGTGACGGCGAAGGCGGCTTTATCTGCTGCGGCACTAGTGTGTCTACGCATTACATGCATCCGACCCCACCTGGGTAGATACACGCAAATACACCTTGTGGTGAGTTTAAATCTACGGTTTCACGTTTACTCTTTCCCTGTGCGCGTTTCGCCACTCAAGCGCATCTCTGCACATGGAAGTAGCCAGGAATGCTCGTTAGCGGAACTGCTTGCCATACTTTTTGCTGAGGGCGATGCTGCTACTGTTGTTTATCTACGGCGTACGGTTGCACCGGGGAGGAGCACATATACACAACCATCAGAGCCCTGAGAGAAGAGATTGTTTTAGGGCACGAACAGCCGCTACCCGCTCCCAAGACACTGCTGCCGTTTATACAGCCGCTTCACTATATCACCGTTACAGTACTTCTTCAATGCAGGCTATACCTCGTGAAACTATAGCGCTCAAACGCAGGACATGCCACCCGACTAGCCGTGTCCTGTATGCGTGCTAGCCTTCCAACCCAGACGAATGTGATAATTCTCCCGAGCCTTTTACTGTAGGTACAGGTCCGTTTTGAGTGAGGAGTCCGTGTACACTAATCGCCGATAGTAGAATTAGTAACGCATAGCGGCTGCGTGTAGCGTAGCGCTCTGTACAACAGACACTCGTCATATCAACGTACGTCTAGGTGATGACCTACCTGTGTGCGGCTGAACTCATACGTCACCAGCACGGCCGCGCTCCTGCAACCAGACGAAGTTTGTCTCGCCACAAAAATATACCCACCGGCATGCACAGTGACCGGAAAACTTGCGTATACGAGTAAAGCTATCAAGTGCAATGGCGTGAGCAGGACACTCGCACAGCCGGCGTGTGAAGTGACTGCACCCGAACAGTAAAAAGCTTCTTTTTATCTGTTCCCTATGCTCAGATAGATATGTATAGTAGATTCCGTCGTGCTCATCTGTCCGCCCATTCACAAAGAGTAGATTAATATTGTTTTGAGCACTCTTGTATCGAAAGATGCACGCACAGCTTCTGTTAGATGAGCCCGTGCCCACACTCGTTGATACTAGCAGCGTCCGTGAGCAGCGGACTGGAAAGAATCCCACACGTGTTTGAATATGCGACCATACCATGTATATAGATGCATGCAGACAAATCTGTGACTACAGAGGTCAGCTTTGACGCACTACCTTTTGAGCTCCAGACTGTACACACGTCTGGTCCAGGCGTACGGCTGATCTACCTTATCTTGTATGATACTGTGTGGATGCGTCCGGCTTTGCCGCTCGAGCTCGAGACATGTGTTTGAGTGGTGCGCATAATTGATTCAAAGTTCGTGGGATATACCATGTATGCGACCGCCTTGCAGAAATCAACAAGCAAAGAAGTGTCTCTGTAACAGGGCACGCGTACACTGCGGTAGCTTGGGGTGCAAGCGTCCTTCAGTGCGCCTACGTGTGTGCGTACTCAGCCTTAATCAATTTTGTACTGCGGAGCATATGGAGGCTGAACACATCTACACATGCGTCGGCTGCTTGAGACGCACCCCGAATGTAAAAGCATGTACGCACACGTGAGGTTCAAATTGTTGGTTGCGTTGGAGTAGTGCACTTGTCTACACGAGAAAGGTAGGAAAAGCCTCATGCATATACATATGTACGCTAAGCACTGCAAAGGGTATTTACCCGTGCACCCACCTGCATGTGGCGAACCGTCGCTCATTTTTCGATTCTAATCCTTCGCTATATGTCACGTATGCTTCTAGGCGGCTCAACTCGCGAATTTGAAAAAAGGGAAAGCTCTACGCGTATTTACCGTGCAAGGGTGGATCTGTTTCTGCCTTTCGCTCCGCAAAAGAGGATATGCGTTCTTTATGTACAGTCTTCTACCGTGCAATAACGGGGTCTGCTTGTGCTGGCACCGCGGTGGTTCTCGCACAGCCTTATATCATTCCTACACTGACGGACTATTTCTGCCGTACTAGCGGCTATACGGGAAAAAGCAGTCTCGTGCTATATGTGGCATTTACGCTGCATCACTACTGAACGGAGAGCCTCGGAGAAAACATAGGAAACACTCCCCAGTAAGCGTGGTAGACCGCAATAGGAATGCATCAACAGCCGGATTTCCATAAGAGGCATCACACATGCCTAGCTTATTACTGAAAAGTATTCTCCGCTGGAGGACATTACGTATTCATCGAATTCCGTGCCCATTACTGCAGACAGTAGAGATGTGCGAACGTACTCGTATATCCCAAGATCCACAAAGCCCGACAAAGAGATGCAGGCAGAGAGGGACGCTTACATAGTAGACACAAGGGCTGAGTAGCACTCGTCCCCTATATGCGTCGTGGACAGCACTGTGCGAGCTCCATGTTGCGCAGGCACTTGCGTTTTGTGGTTTTATATAAAGCAACAACAACAAGCATCTTCTATACTGCCTGATCAGACGTAAGCTGAAAACAGAGGCGACTGAGGCTATGAGCCGTACACCGGCGCCGGCGTCGCACCGGTGCTCTAGCACACTGTGTGAATAGCCATAAAGTTGAAGTGCACGGCAATTGCGGCTCACTTATATCATGCAGACAAAGCTCCAGGTCATCCACCCAGGCTGCTTAGCGGAGGGAGGGCTCGTGAGCAATCAGAGCATATACAAGCATGTGCAAATAAATGCGCTCACAAGGCGCCTAATTCTCCTAGTATAGTGACGCTATATCTTTTGACTCACTTCGCAACTGAAGTTAACAAAAAAAAAGACGACTGCACGTACAGCTCTTCAACACTTTATAACAAACGCGTGCTTGGAGGAGCAGCGACAGGAGGCAGACACGATACCGCCTACACGGAAGAGCGGAGCCATATGTATTGAGCTACAACCACACGCACGCCATGCACTTGCCGGAAAGAAGACGTGCCGTTGACTGGTACTGTCAGCACACGGCGGCTGCGAGGGTGATCAACGACCGGCAGCGTGAGCAGTGAGTGAACGGATATGACACGCAGGTACGGGCACGGATTCTGAGCCCTCATAGGCAGTAGCGTGTACCAGGGGTCCCGTGCGATGTTGAGACAGAGGAATGAAGAATAGCTTCGCTGCTGTCACCGTCGACTCCGCCGGCAGCTGCAGCAGCAGAATCCGGGCCAAATCGTTCCATTACGCTGCCTCTACTAGGTCCCACGGGCATTGCTGTGCTGTGTGTTCACGGATGTCTATGGCACCCATGAGCTGGTGAACGGGAGGATCCTGTGCATATCGTCCTCGTACGTGACAGTACAGACAGAATAACAGTACGTACGCCGGCACATTATGGGGTTACGTACGGTGTAGAATTTGCCGCGACCGTGATAGTATGGATCGTAAGCGCGTACAGCGTCACCTTTGCCCGCGACCGTGATAGTATGGATCGTAAGCGGCGTACAGCGTCACCAGCGTGTACTGTCTACCCTCGCGCATCATGGAAGCCCATCCCGATGCGACATGCGCTCCGTGTACAAGCGTACATGGAGGAGGTGTTGCAAGGAGGGTCTACGGGGGCGATTCCACTGGCAGTTGGAGCACGCAGGTAGCCTATTCATGCCGGTCCGACAACAGCACCGCCCACACAACGGAATTCTTCTCTTCCTGCTGTCTCCGTGCGTCAGGCAAGCAGAAAGTTCTGCTCACCTTCCTGTCTGTGTGGGACGCTGTGGTGTATCGTGCGAGTGTACAGTTAGGCTTGTTCCTTTGCGAAGCAGGGCCTCGGGGGAACGACGCAGGCTGCAGCACATCCTCTTCATTTACAGACACCGGTCCTACAGACATAGCAGCATGTCGCAGCGGATACCAGGCAACAGGTCCACGTTCAGCGGTACAAGTGAGTCTACGCCAGAGGGTGGAGGGACAGATTGATTGTGCAAAAGCAGCGGAGATTTTCATTATATGATAGTAGGTGGCGACCAGACAACGACGTAATCGCAAGAAATGATTGATAGCGCCAGGGAGACTGTGGCAGCAATAAACAGCCTAGGCGGCTTGAGTGGAGAGTGATAGAGGAACGGAGTTGCAGGTGAAGTGAAGAAGAGAACGGCGAGAGGGAAGCATTGTAGGAACATACCAAGAGGACTGAGGATTGATCGTAACGTGGTCATACGCAGCTGGGAGCACTGGAGACACGCAGTTTCCGTAGCAGGCCACGCAAGTATAGGGTGCCTAGATGGACACGGCCGGAGCTATCTCTCCATAACGAAGAAACTATCTACCACTGCCTCTCAAAGCGCTCCACACGAAGTCCAGTTTTTCTTGCTTGGTCACCAGCAGCAACACCGGCATCAGCAACGGCAGCATCAGGAACCCGTAGCTCCTACCTTTGAGTGTTGCGGGGAAGGCACCGTACCCCGCCAGAAGTGGCAGCATGAAGTGGTTGGCTGCGTAGAGAAAATGGGGCCCCTACCATGAGCAACGGCAACTCAGCAACAAAAAAGCACTGAGCACAGTTAGCGGCACCAGATCTACAACAGTAACTACAACAGTTTCAATTGAGCCCCGTCTGCAGCAAGAGCGGCAGCAACCGCAGTAAAACTAATGAGGATGATAACGTGGACGACGGCAGCAGGAACCCCAAGGACCCCACGCGCCAGCTCGCAATTGACCCTCGTTGGGTGAACGAGAAAAGCAAGCGCAATACACCTACGTGGCTCACGGCAACTAGTACATGATCATGCCCCTTTTTTGCTCGCCGCGTTCAGTGAAGTGCACGGGTTGCAGTAGCACAGCCGTTTCCGACTGCAGAATAAACAGATGAATTTGCAAAAAGGATCTGTTCTGGCAGTCACATTATTGCGCTAACCTGAAGACGGGGCTCGGCGACATACATTCGTGGCTGCATCTTGCACAGCGGTGTTTTTCAATGGTCAACAAGGTGCGAAAATGATTCAGTGACTCTTGGTATAGGGGATTTACGGCCCGCGCGCATGCGAAGGCCCTACGGGTCATACTACTAGAATGCAGGGGCACACTTTTTTGCTTGTGGTAGAATACTGCGTCATATTGGACTCTACGTCTCTGTACTGGGGCTTCTCACCCCGAAAACCGGGTGACACCCTGTATCTTATGTCGTTGCTCAGTTGCATGGGCTGCTTTTGAGTCTAGGAAAAATATACGCGCAGTAGACATTCGTATAGAAGTCTTGCGGAGGCAGTGCGATCGGGTGCTATTCAAAATCTTCTTGCAACTATTGTTTCTTCTTCTCCGATGAAGTCAAATTTCAAGCGCCGGGATTTTCGTTATTGCGGCCTATTGTCGTATGCCTTCTACAGATGAGCCTCTTTTTCTCATCACAGCAGCCAAAAAGCGGCTGCGGTGATAGCTGTGACAACAGCGCTAGAGCAATTTTTTTAGTTTGGTGCGAAGTGGTTAAATGTATTCAGAGTCGTCTTCTTGCAAGTTTGAGTACAGTCCCCCGCGGAAGGCGCACCAGCACTTGTTTATCCGGTTGTGGCTGCGCGACCGTCGAGGTCGCGGCAGCGCGGCCGAAAGATAGGTGTTGCAGCATTCCGCATTAATATTATGTGACTACAGCTGCTTCAGCTCTTATTACCCAGCAGAGGGCTTTTGTAGCTTAGAGTGATAGCGTTTTCTACAGCAGTTGCAGCTACATCTCAGCTGAGGAAACTGGGAAGGAAGCCCTGTAGTCATCAGTAGAAAATAATGATGTGAGCAAGTGGAGCTGCATCAGCTTTTTTGTGTAGACGAGAAGGCCTTGTAATAACGACTGTTCGGTGATTCACACAGTATCTGCAATTAAACCAGTCCTTTCGCCCCAAGAGGCCTTAGAAATTGAAGTGACAAACTTGATGTCACAGCAGATGCGGGCACGTCGCCGTGAAGTTCTGAGTATTTGGTAAGACTTGTAGTGAGTGCATCTTCCTTTTAAGCCAGTCAAGGAGGATTTGCAGTGTCGCGTATAGAGTGATACAGCGGCAGGTGCAGTTTCAAATTACTTCTCACAGCACAGAAAGGGATTGTTATGAAGTCAAGGTGCCCTTCACGTGCATCATTGTCGCGCCCTTACTGACTTACGTAGGTAGGAAATACAGTACTGTGTAGTAGTGTCTGTTTTGCAAGCTAGGACCCTTACGATCCCAGCTAACTTACAATAAATTCAACAGAAGCAACAACGTACTCATTAACGTCAACTCCGCGGGAGGCGCAGCGGTCATAGCAAAGGCAAGCCGACAGCGAAGCCACACTAACACGTTGACTTCATTGATAGTTCTAGGAGTGGCTTAACAGTGAAGATGACAGACCATCAGGAGCAAAGGAAACAGCTTCAGCAGCAATGAAGACGGCATCACCAGCAAGGAGGACAGCATCATCAGACATTTAAATGGCGTCGCCAGCAGAAAAACCTATCCACGCAGAAGCTAAAGTTCCCGAATCCGTCTCTTGAAAAATGAAGTTTTCTCTATACTTTCATAAAGTCCAACAGCCGTGGTGTGAAGTAGCGGTCCTGCACAGTCTAAATGTTATTAACCTTTTATGTTTGCAATACGTATGTATATATGTTAGACATGTAACGGCAAGCGCCACAGTCTCTCCGCTGATACTGTAAAGAGATTCAGATCTAAATGTCATGACTCTACACAAAAATGTATACGCATATATATATATATATATATGTAGAACAATACAGAAGAATGGACTGGCCCACAGTTTCCTCGATTGTACAGTCGAAAGACACGGGAATTTTCATGTATATCTGTGTACCTTTATAGAGAGAGAAAGAGTTATACAGAATGGGGTATACCTAGATGTATGAGTAGTACTACAAGACAAACAACCCAGTTTTCATGTACGCCGAAAGTTCAGATTTGTAGTAGTACTAGTGCTCGTGCTTACCATGAGTTCTTCCCTCTCTTTCGATCAGAGTGTAATGTCTGTGCATTCTGTCCTAAGTCGTACTATTTCTACTATTGACGCTACTGACCATGATCTGTCTACGGGAGAATGTTGTGGATCCGTGGCGAATTGGCTACTTTTGTTGATGCATGTGCTGCTGTTTTCTGCTGAGGTGTACGTCTCGGACAGTACCAGTAGAACGAATTCAGAGAAGAAGCGAGATGGCTGCTGAGGGATAATCATTCTTTTAGTCGCGCTTCATTGATCATTGAGGTGCTGTGAGAATTGATAAAATAAGCATTATGTGGCCTTGTATTGCATCAGTCTGTTTCACAGGAAATACATTAGTTTTCGCATGGTTTTTCCTGTATTGTAATTCAATGCCTTTATGTTGGAAAGGACATAAACAGCAGCAGGAGCAGCAGGGAAAGTAAGAGCTGCACTGGCAGCTAGGGCAATAGAAGTAACGACGACAGCAGTAGCAGCAGGAGAAATGGGTGCAGCACAACGAGCATTAGGAGTCCTTTTGCGAAGCAGCGTGGATGAAGAAGTATGAGCAGCTCTTTTTCTCGGCAGGTGATTCTGTGGTTTTCATAGATCGCTAGAAAGCTCCGCATATATACATGTGTATACATATACATCGTGTTGTTGGTGACTCTCTGTCTGTCTCTCTCTCCATAAACGTATACATGTACACTATTCTCTCTC